>NC_057794.1:227928305-228132251 GCF_018294505.1 Triticum aestivum | reverse complement strand
AGTTAGCAGCAGTAGCGAAGGAATTGCTCGACTGGGTTCAGTTAACAGCCATCGATCGATCGCTCGGGTTCAGTAACGTGTAGGGTTCAATTAGAGCCCAACGCCTCGCTCGGGTTCAGTTAGAGCCAATGCCTCGCACACACGCGCATACGTGTACGAGACAAACGCGCATCGCTCGACCCCCGGCCTCCCACCGTAACCGGGAACTCCCTGAAATTTTCCTCCCCCTCGCTTCTACCATGGTTTTTTCCGTCATGGGCGGCCCAAAGAATGTCATGCAGCTGCGTCTCCAGCCCGCCCAAGACGAAAATCCCATTTTCTGACATGATTTTTTGTCATAGAAGTAGGAGCCCACCGCATCTATGAGGATACCGGGTTTTGTCACAATTATCGTCATAGAAGTGTCATATGTATGACAGAAAAAAATTTGTTTGGCCCAAAATGTCACGGGTGTGTCTTTTTTTTGTAGTGCTACTTGGTTGCCTATACAGTTCATAGACAAGTTAATGGATACTACTAAGAGACTCAAGATAAGTGTGAGTACCGAGGATTGCCCTCTCGTAGGATGACGAGTGAGGATCCTCGGTGGAGAATTGTGTTGGTGATTAGTGGACTCGTGTGCGAACACTATTTTTACAAGTGGTGTCTCGTAGGATAGCTTAGCCAAGAGTCAAAGCTGGCTTACTGCAATAACTCCACCACCTTCTTGAGAATGAGCATGTATAGTTGGATCTGTTGTAAGTCTTGTTGAGTACCTTTGTACTCATGTTGCTTTAATTACTGTTTTCAGACAACAACACTGCCCCCTCTAACGGGATCTATGTAGACCTCGACGTCGATGAGTAACTTGCCACCCAGGTGGTGATTGTGGCCATGGAGGGCCCTATGTAGATAGACAGGCTTCATCAAGCCTTCTTTCTTTCTAGTGTCTGTACTCAGACTTATTTGCTTCCGCATGTGCTTGTATGCTTGTATGACTTGAGTGTCGGGTCATGTGACCCCTACCTGTATGAACATGTTATGTATGGCTCTCCGGAGCCTTCAAATAAAGTACTTGAGTTGTAGAGTTTTGTTGTGATGCCATGTTGTATTTACACATATCGAGCATATTGTGTGTATGATTGAAATGCTTGGTATGTGTGGGATCCGACAATCTAGTTGTTTATCCTTGGCAGCCTCTCTTATGGGGAAATGTAGTCTAGTGCCTCCATCAGCCATAGTAGTCCGCTACAGCCCGGTTCACCGGAGTCCTGCTAGCCCAACACTACTGCTCAGGACACTTGACTGGCCGGCATGTGTTTCACTTCGTTCCTGTGTCTGTCCCTTCGGGGAAATGTCACGCGATGACATCCGGAGTCCTGCCTAGCCTGCTACAGCCCGGGTTCCCGGAGTCCTGTTAGCCCAGTGCTATAGCCCGGATTCACACGCTGATGACTGACATGCTCGATGTGATTCATGTATGCCTGTCCCCGTAGGTTAGTGCCGCTTTCGGTTCACGAGTAGCCATGATGGCCCTGGTTCTCTGTCATATGGATGCTAGCGACACTATCATATACGTGAGCCAAAAGGCGCAAATGGTCCCGGGCCATGGTAAGGCGACACCTGTGGGGATACCGTGCTTGAGGCCGCAGTGATATGAGGTGTTACCGGCTAGATCGATGTGACATGGAATCGGGGTCCTAACAGCATTGGCATCAGAGCCGGACTGCCTGTAGGTTCGTTGAGCCAAATTGGTCGATGTCGAGTCTAGAAATGCTTTAGTTATATGTAGGGGAATTGATTGTGGGACGGAACGTAAGCCTCTTTTACTCCTTTACCTTATGCTCTCTGATCTGAGTCATTCTCTTCTCATTCTACGTGGGTTAAGGACTAGGCTGTCTTCTCTCTATTAGGTTCATGTGTTACTAATCTGTAGTAACTTATAGGATTGTGGGTTCAAGCCTCAGTTCAGTTTCTACTACTTTTAGTATGTTGTTAGTTGAACCAGAACCTTGATATGATGTTGTTGAGTGGTTTTGCAAACTGTTGTGAATGTCTCAAATCTTTTTCTGAGCATTTACAGCCGTTATGATGTCCGATTTCTCCTAGAAAATTCTAATGCCCTTGCATTATTCTATGCTTTCAGATGGCCACCCGTTCCCAGAACCAAGTGGTTCGTCTGAATCGGTGTCTCGATGTACCCGGTCACACGGCCATGTTGGTTCGAGTGATGGTCGAGACAGGCTATCGATGGTATCCTGAGTATATCATCGAGGAGCAGTTCCGAGACTTCAATCAGAGCCAGTACCTTTGTACCGTCGGGATATATCCCTCTTATCCTGGAGCTAGTGAACCCCTCCACTACTCTTATGGACTTGGGGTCACTATCGAGATGTCCGTGCAGGACGCAGCTTACTCAATGATGACTATCATTCGAGCCAGAACTGCCTTGCTCCAGAACACCGATTTTCGCTACATGCCAGCTTCACTCCCTGGGGCACAGGGGTACTATCAGGCTTTATACTATGACACTACACATGAGGAGTCACTACTCCGCACGACTACCGAGATGCTCGAGGACAAGGACCACTAAATTCGTGCCTTGCGAATGGAGCTTTTCAACTCTCGTTCTGATCACTGGGCCACTTTGACTCGGTTTGCACCTGCTGTGCAGGCGGGATACATGGACATGAGGGACCTGTACCCCGTGATGTCTGGGTTGCCAGATTGCATGGACTGGTGTGATGTAGGAGGCATCACCCCTCCTCGTGGTCCCCGGCTGCCACCGTTTGTGGGACCAAGGCCACATCCGAGTCCCTATGTGTCCGATTTCGGGTTCCGGCAGACCCTTGAGGTTCGAACACTCGGGTGCGCACGGAGATTTCGCCTCCTGCCTACCTACACCCCTCCCCCTTGCAAGGATCTAAACTATGGCAAGAACAACACAAGAGACACGGGGTTTATACTGGTTCGGGCCACCATTGTGGTGTAATACCCTACTCCAGTGTGTGGCGTGGTGGATTGCCTCTTGGGCTGACGATGATGAACAATATAAGGAAGAACAGCCTCGCGAGGGTCTGTTCTTGGCTGGGGCGATGAACTGCTGGGAGGAGCTCAGTCACCTTTCTCTCTCTTTCTTTCTCTAGCGGATGGCTGATCCTATTTATAGAGGCCCTGGTCCTCTTCCCAAATATCGAGCGGGAAGGGAGCCAACAATGGCAGGCTAATTTGAAGGGGGACAGCTAGTACTAGCTACCCTGACAAAAGTAGTCTTTGCCTACGCAAAGCTCTGGTGATGACATCGTCTTGGGCTCCACGGTGACCTCCGTCTCGTAGTCCTCCTAGTCTTGGTCTCGTTGCACCGAAATGGCAACCTTTGCCTGATACCTCGGTACTCCGCAGCTGCGCTTGCCCCCTTTGCACCAAAGAGGAAAGGAGGACACTGCGCGGGCTGGCACCCGCCTGGCGCCCTCGGTCGTCATGGCTTGCGTCACGGGCACCTCGTGAGGTACCCCGCCTTGATCTCTCCGCCTCCTCGTGAGCCAGCCGGACGAGGCCGTGCCTGAGGAAGCTCAGCATCGTCCGCCCCGCGAGTCTTGGCCCCTCGCGATGGTCTTGGGTTTGTGTTGGTGAAGATGGGCCGCGCTAGGCCCCCCTTTGAGCCACGCCGCAGGCCGCAGGCAGGCAAGTCTGGGGACCCCCGTTCCCAGAACGCCGATAGTAGCCCCCGGGCCCAAGGCGCGCCCGGGCTTGGCCGTGCAGGGAGGCGGAAGGGCAAGAGCGAAGCGCCGCGGGCCCTAACAGCCTGCGGCCTTGGGCGCCGCGTGGCGGTTGATGGGACGTGGGCGTCTCCACTTCCCCATGGCGCCTCGGCAACTGCACGGATTGGACAAGTCCCTGCATGCAAAGTGGGTCATAATTACCTGCGATCATGGGGGCCGTTGGTTGGCCATCGCCAGCTATAAGCATGGACCGGCGCGCGCCCTTTCGGTTCATCCCCCCTTGCCTCTCCTTTTTCTTCATGGCCCCGTCGAGGAGGTTCTCGGCCGCAGAGAAGGGGAAGGCTCGCCAGGTTGAGTCCGCCACTCCCCTGCCCAAGCGCGGTCGAGGGCGCCCTCGCAAACATCCTGTGGCCACCATGGTTGCTCCCCGCGGCCATGGAGGCGATCTTCAGCATAGCGACGGGCGGATTGCTGCGGCCGAGGGGCGCGCTCCGGCTGCGCGTCCCCCTAGGCCGCACTTTCACGCTGCTGAAGTGCTGCCGGAGTTCATCGTGTGCTCGGCGGAGCCGACTAGCACCCAGCTTCCACTTCCTCACTTCCTCCTTGGCGAGCTCCCGGCCGATGCCCCGGGCGGCCACTGGCTCCAGGCCGACGGTTGCTGCAGCCGGGCCTCATGGGTCTCACTGGAGGTCTCCACGGTCGGTAGCCTATCCCTGGCCCGCGGTTGGCAGATGTTTGCCCGCGCGCGTGGCCTGAGCCGTCGGTGCACCCTGCACTTCAAGTTCGACGGCGATGCCACCCTCTATGTGAGGGTGTTTGGGGAAGATGGTCGCCACGCAGGGTGTTGCCCCGAGGGTGACGACCGCGGCTGGGAACCCAGCTCCGGCGATGATGGAGAGGGCAGCGCTCGCGCAGCTGGCGGCGCTCAGGGTTCCTCAAGCTTCTCCGGTTCTTCGGGCGGCGACTCTTCTAGCGGTGGCCGCGGTCAGCCTCCACGCCGTCGTATCTGCTTGGGCGGTGGCAACGTGTCTGCCCACCGTCGCGCCCTGGTGAAGCGCGAGAGGGAGTCCGCCTGAGCTCCGGAGGCAGCTCGGGCCTTCCCTGCGGGCCGGTGTGAGGCGAGCTGCACCAGATTTGTTCTTTCTTTTCCTTTTTCCTGCATAACAAAGACAGTAGTGTGGAGCCCCATGGGGGCGTGTTTGGGTTATTGCTGTTAATCATCATTTCGCTTTCGTTATCGTACCTTCCGGCTACGTGCCCGAGCGTGGATAGTTCCCGGCCCCGGCCGTGGGGGGCGACCGACTCAGGCCCTTTGTTTGTGTCGCAGTGCCCGTGGGGCACGGACTGGAGGGGTGCTCCTGTAATGGGAGGGAGCCCCAGGTCACGAACTCTTTGAATGACTAGGATAGGAACACTCACGAGGGCGCTCAGCTGCCCCCCTCGCGAGGCCTTGCACAAGAGAAATCGAGGCAGGAGAGTGAAAAGTCGAAGAATCACAAGCCAAAGACGGCAACAACTTCAATACAACTTCGAATGAGAAGGAACAAGCCAACTGCGGAAAGCAAATGAAAAGCCGCGTCTGGCACCTAATCTTGTCTTTGACGTCTTCTCACCAGTGCAGAGCTGAGTGCTGCCACTGGACGTGGGAGGGAGCCCCAGGGCCTGAGGCCGGCGCTCCTGAGACTCCGGGGTGTGTACAGCCCCAACTCATTATTACGTGAGAGTGTCACGGGCGGCGAGCTTCACAGACGTTGGCCTTCTTCACAGGCTCCGGGCCTTTTCCAAAACGCAATAGCTTCACAGGCGTTCGCCTTCTTCACAGGCTCTGGGCCTTTTCCAAAATGCGATAGCTTCACAGGCGTTCGCCTTCTTCACAGGCTCTGGGCCTTTTCCAAAACGCGATAGCTTCACAGGCGTTCGCCTTCTTCACAGGCTCTGGGCCTTTTCCAAAACGTGATAGCTTCATAGGTGTTTGCCTTCTTCACAGGCTCTGGGCCTTTTTAGGGGTAGAACCTCCGGAGGTGCTGGATGTTCCATGCATTCTGGACTGGCACCCCCTCCTGAGTCTCCAAGTGCGCGGAGCCGAGCCTGGAAACATGAACAACTTTGAACGGGCCCTCCCACATGGGAGAGAGCTTGTGCAGCCCCTCCCTGGAGAGAACCCGCCTGAGCACGAGGTTTCCTACCTCGAGTGTTCTGCGGCGGATGTTGCGGCAGTGATATCGCCGCAGTGCTTGTTGGTACCTCGCCGCTCGTAGCGCGGCTTCTCGGTGACGTTCCTCCCCCAGCACGAGGTCCATCCCCTGCATGGCGTCCTGCTGCGCCTCGTCGAACGCTAGGACCCGCGCGGAGCGACGTCTGACTTCGTGAGGGAGGACCACTTCGGCTTCGTAGACTAGGAAGAACGGGGTCTCTCCAGTTGGCTTGGTCGCGGTTGTGCGGATGGACCACAACACGGACTGAAGCTCGTCGTACCAACCTCTGCCGTAGGCCTCCAGCTTCTTCTTGAATGTCCTGGTCTTGAGGCCCCTCAGGACCTCCGCGTTGGCTCGCTCGGCCTGGCCGTTGCTTCGGGGGTGTGCCACCGAAGCGTAGCATATCTGCGTTCCAAGGTTAGCACATTATGTTTTGAAGAGGTTACTGGTGAACTGCGAACCGTTGTCCGTGATGATGCGATTCGGCACCCCGAACCGGCTCACGATGCCCTTGATGAACTTGACCGCGGAACCCGCGGGAATGGTGCGGACAGCCTCTACTTCAGCCCACTTGGTGAACTCGTCCACGGCGACGTAGAGGTAGCGCTAGCCCCAGGGCGCCCGAGGAAACGGCCCCAAGATGTCCAGCCCCCAGACTGCGAATGGCCACGAAAGGGGTATAGTCTGCAAGCCTCCTGCCGGCTGATGGATCTGCTTGGCGTGGAACTAGCAGGCCTCACAAGCTTTCACTAGTTGGACAGCGTCATTGAGCGCGGTGGGCCAATAAAACCCACTGCGGAACGCCTTGCCGACGAGGGTTCGCAATGATGAATGATGTCCACAGTCTCCGCCGTGTATATCTTCCAGCAGCTCCTTCCCTTGCTCCCTGGAGATGCAGTGCAGGGATACATCATTTGGCCGCTTCCGGTAGAGCTCTCCATCCTTGATGCAGTATGCCGTGGCCTGGCGTGCCACTCGCTCCACTTCCTCCTCCATCTCCGGCAGGGTCCCTTGCGTTAGGTAACTCCGGAGCTCCGTGATCCAACATCCCTCCTGAGGTTCCATCGTCAGGAGCAGGCGTGCTCCTGAGGCCGGGCCACAGGCCGGAGCCCCTGAGGCAGGTGGCTGGGGGAGCTCCTCCCGGGGCTGAGTCGTGTTCGATAATGACGGCAGGGCTGATGGCTTGAAGAGCCGTTCCTCGAAAATGCCAGGCTCCTGAGGTAACCGCCTGGACGCCCGTTTGGCGATGTCGTCGGCCTCCTGATTGGTGCCACGGGGCACATGCTGCAACTCCAACCCCCAGAACTGCTTCTCCATCATGCGGACCTCCGCTAGGTAGGCTTCCATGTGCTCATCCTTCGGCTCGTACCCCTTGTTGGAGAAATTGACAAGGAGCTGCGAATCGCCCTTGATTGTGAGGCGTTTCACCCCCAGGGCAGCCGCGGCCTTCAAGCCCACTATTAAACCTTCATACTCCGCTATGTAGTTGGAGACCTTTTCACCTTGCTGGAAACAGAGCTACACGGCGTAATAGAGCTTGTCCTGAGTGAGCGATATAAGCACCGCCCCAGCCCCAGCACCATGCCTGGAGAACGCACCATCGAAGTACATGACCCAGCCTTCTGGCACCTCGCTTCCCGGGGACAGCGACCGATCCTCGTCGGCCTTGAGGCCTGGCGCCTCTGTCCATTCTGCCACAAAATCCGCCAACGCTGCTCCCTTGATGACTCTGGTTATGCTGAATTCGAGCTGAAACGCTTGTAGTTCTATGTTCCACTCAGCGACCCTTCCAGGTGAATTAGGGCTCTTGAGCACTCTCTCCAGGAGGTATGACGAGACGACCTTGATTGGATGACCCTGAAAATAGTGCCACAGCTTGCGCGAGGCCACCAGTAGCGCGAGGAGGAGTTTCTGAGGCATGGGGTACCATGCCCTTCCATCCCGCAACACCGTGCTGACGAAGTACACTGGGTGCTCGATGAGGTGGAGTGCGTCAGTGCTGGTGGCTCCCTTCGGAGACCATGGCGCCTCTTGAGGTAATGAGGCCTCCTGAGACTGGCCATCTGGAAGAGGGGCCTCTTCCGCCTCCGGTGCGCTCCTCTGCGGCGGCTGATCCTCCTTAGCCGCGGTGGCAGTTTCTGTAGGCCTTCCTTGTCCCTGTTCTGCCTTGTCCCGGGCTGCTGCCGCGGTTTTGATTCGGCGCTCCTCTCTGACACCCACCAAGGCTGCGCTGGCGGAGTAGGGAGTGGCGGCGAGGTAAAGCACCAGGGGCTCTTGAGGGCGCGGAGCCACGATGACCGGTGGGTTGTTCAAGTATCTCTTGAGATCCTGGAACGCCTTGTCGGCCTCTTCGGTCCACTCGAAGGGCCCCTTTTTCTTCATTAGATGGAAGAAGGGCAGTGCTCGTTCCCCCAACTTGGAGATGAAGCACCCTAGCGCGGTCACGCACCCTGTGAGCTTCTGCATTTCTCTAAGGGTCTTTGGCGGGCTCACATCTTCCACCGCCTTGACCTTCTCCGGATTAGCCTCGATGCCTCAGTGGGACACAAGGAAACCCAAGAGCTTGCCCGAGGGGACTCCGAACACACACTTCTCCAGGTTGAGCCGTAGGTTCACTACGTTGAGGCTCGCGAAGGTTTCCTCCAAGTCTTGTATCAAGATCCTGGCCTCCCGAGACTTTACCACAATGTCATCGACGTAAGCTTCAACATTCTTCTCGAGCTGCGGGCCCAAGGTGATGTGCATCAGTTGCTGGAAGGTCGCCCCTGCGTTACGCAGCCCGAATGGCATGGATGTGTAGCAGTACACCCCACACGGGGTTAAGAAGGCTGTCTTCTTGACGTCTTCTACCACCATCTTGATCTGGTGATACCCAGAGAAGGCATCCAAGAAGCATAATAGGTCGCATTCCGCAGTGGAATCGATGATCTGGTCGATGCGGGGGAGCGGGAACGGATCTTGCAGGCATGCTTTGTTGAGGTTGGTGAAGTCGACACACATGCGCTCCTTCCCTCCCTTCTTTGGCACAACGACAGGGTTGGCCAACCAATCCGGGTATCGGACCTCGCGAATGACCCCAGCGGATTCTAATTTGCGGGTCTCTTGGACGATGAAGTCCTACTTTTCTGTGGACTGCCGCCTGGCCTTCTGCTTCACAGGGCGCACGTTGGGGCACACGTTGAGGTGATGCTCGATTACACTCCTAGGGACCCCTGCCAACTGGTCAGGCTCCCAAGTGAATACCTTCCTGTTCGCGCGCAGGAACCCGACCAGGGCCTTCTCCTTCTCGGGTTTGAGGTGGGCGCCTATGGTGAAAGTGGCGTTGGTGGACCCGTCCTCATCGACGGGTATCTGCTTGGTTTCTGCCTTGTCTTGGGTGAACAGTTGTTTCTTCTTGGCGGGTGCAGCCCCCTTGGGCCTGGGGGTCTCCAAGTCGGCGGGCTGTGCCGACGCCGCCGTCTTGAAGGCGAGCTTGAGCACCCGCAGCGCATCCCCGGTGTCCCCGTGCACAGTGAGGACACCGCTGCTCCCGGGCATCTTCATGAGGTTGTATGCCGGATGCGTCGCGGCCATGAACTAGGCCAGCGCTGGGTAGCCGAGGATGGCGTTGTAGGGGAGGCCGATGGGGCGATGTCGAAGTTGACCAGCTCCGTGCGGAAGTTGTCGTAGGTGCCGAAGGTTACTGGGAGCCGGATCTATCCCAAGGAGCTGGACGACTTGCCCCCAACGCCTGAGAAGGGCCGGCTGGGTTGCAGCCGTTCCAGGGGTATGCAGAGGAGGTTGAAGGCCTCGACCGAGAGCATGCTGAGGCCCGCGCCACCATCAATGAGGGTTCTGGTGACGGCCACCTGGCAGATGGTGGGGGTGCACAGCATGGGGAGCGCACCCGAGCAGGCCGAGTTGGAGGGGTGGTCCTCCGACCTGAAGGTCAGGCCGGTCTCGGGCGCCGCTCGGTCCAGGGGAGCCCCCTACCGCGTGGAAGCGGCGCTGACCCGGCGGATGAAAGGCTTGACATGGTGACGTGTAGGCGGCGCCTGCGAGCTGCCCAAGAGGGCCGCGGTGTTGGTGCAGCGCGATGGGCATGGAAGAGGTTGCGGGGCTCCATGGGCGCGCGGAGCACGCGTGACGAAGAACCAGCTGGGGTGAGTGAGGGAGTTGCGGCGCGGCCGTCTTGCCGCACGGACAGATGCTGGGACGATGCTTGCTGCTCGTCCCCCGCCGGGCCGGTGGTGGCATTGACGGCGGGTGACGGGGAACGGCGAGGATGCCCGCCGACAGGGGCCGTCTGGGCGACGCGGGAAGCGAGTGCGGCCCGGCGCTCAGCACGGGCCCGACGAGCGTCAGACATGGGCGTGATGGTCGGAGGAGAACGGGGCGGTGGAAGAAGAATCCCGGCGCACCCCTACCTGGTGCGCCAAATGTCGGATTTCGGGTTCTGGCAGACCCTTGAGGTTCGAACACTGGGGTGCGCGTGGAGATTTCGCCTCCTGCCTACCTGCACCCCTCCGCCTTGCAAGGATCTAAACTATGGCAAGAACAACACAAGAGACACAGGGTTTATACTGGTTCGGGCCACCGTTGTGGTGTAATACCCTACTCCAGTGTGTGGTGTGGTGGATTGCCTCTTGGGCTGACGATGATGAACAATATAAGGAAGAACAGCCTCGCGAGGGTCTATTCTTGGCTGGGGCGATGAACTGCTAGGAGGAGCTCAGTCATCTTTCTCTCTCTTTCTTTCTCTAGCGGGTGGCTGATCATATTTATAGAGGCCCTGGTCCTCTTCCCAAATATCGAGCGGGAAGGGAGCCAACAATGGCGGGCTAATTTGAAGGGGGGCAGCTAGTACTAGCTACCCTGACAAAAGTAGTCTTTGCCTGCGCAAAGCTCTGGTGATGACGTCGTCTTGGGCTCCACGGTGACGTCCGTATCGTAGTCCTCCTAGTCTTGGTCTCGTTGCACCGAAATGGCAACCTTTGCCTGATACCTCGGTACTCCGCGGCTGCGCTTGCCCCCTTTGCACCAAAGAGGAAAGGAGGACACTGCACAGGCTGGCACCCGCCTGGCGCCCTCGGTCGTCATGGCTTGCGTCACGGGCACCTCGTGAGGTACCCCGCCTTGATCTCTCCGCCTCCTCGTGAGCCAGCCTGACGAGGTCGTGCCTAAGGAAGCTCCGCGTCATCCGCCCCGCGAGGCTTGGCCCCTCGCGAGGGTCTTGGGTTTGTGTTGGTGAAGATGGGCCACGCTGGCCCCCCTTTGAGCCACGCCGCAGGCCGCAGGCAGGCAAGTCTGGGGACCCCCGTTCCCAGAACGCCGACACTATGGCCCGCAAGCTCGACAGGACCGTCTGTTCCCAGATGATCATGTTCCGCTTCCAGGCTTTGGTGGTGACTTTTAGGAGGATTACTACGGAGCTGTCTGAGCTAGTAGTAGTTTCACTAGTACTGTAATAGTTGTATTCTCCACAGTCCTGTGTGACTGTGGGATACGACTTGGTGTGTATCACGCTCCGGAGGTGTAGAAAATAATGTATAGGAGCTTGGAATGCCTCCAATGAGATGTAACATCCTTCACCGTAGTTGTACTCTAGCCTGGGCTTGTACTAAACTATGTACGGTGTGTATGACCGATGGTATATATATGGCAGTTTCTATATTACCATGTTGTGCAATGAACATCTCAGCATTCCATGTTATCCATTACATTCTGCACTTCCTTGCCAAGATTGTGCCATCCGTGTCTAAACCATTGTATTGTTTTTCCTAGGATGGTCAACACCCGCAGCAACCCTGCTGCCCCGGGGCAGGGGGAAGCCAGTGCAGCTAGGGATGAGAATCTGCCTCACCCGCCTTCTCTGGCCGATGTTATGCTGGAGGCAGAAAGAAACAAGCGTGAGACTAACCGCTTGCTGGAGCGGATTGAGCAGAACACTTCACATCATCAGCGAAACGACTTGGTGTCAATCAATGACTTTATCAAGTTGTACCCACCAAAGTTTAATCATTCTGTCGAGCCCCTCGACGCGGATGATTGGCTTCGCAGCATCACCCATAAGATATGTTCTGCCAACGTAGCCGAAGCTGATAAGGTTACCTATGCTGCCTATCACCTCGAAGGCCCTGCTAGCCTTTGGTGGGAAAACTTTGAGGCTATGCGCCCGTTCGGCCAAATCACTACTTGGGCTGAATTCAGCGAGGCTTTCTGTGAGCATCACATCCCAGAAGATCTCATGGATCGTAAGAGGGAAGAGTTCTGGAATTTCACCCAAGGCAGACTGACTGTGGATGCATACAACCGTGAGTTTGGAAATTTAGCACGTTATGCTCCTGAAGAGGTATCCACCGACGCTAAGAAGCAGGCAAGGTTCCGCAAGGGACTTAGCCACGAGCTTCGCTGTGATCTTCGTCTGCACGAGTGCACCTCCTTCCAGAAGTTGGTCAATAAGGCCATCAGTGCTGAGACAGGCCAGACTGACTATGACGCTTCATGCAAGCACTCTCGTGATTTTGGTTCTTCATCCGGCTCTGGATCTCAGAAGCGCCGGGTGTGGATTCCAAGCACAGCGCTGCCACCCAGGTTCACCCCGAGGCCATCCTTTGAGGCGCCTCGCCCCAACCAGCAGTTTGCACCGCCGAAGCCCTATGGTGGCCCCGCTGCTAATGCTGCTCCACGCCCCAATGATGTGACATGTTTCATGTGTGGAGAGCCAGGTCACTACAGTCGAGAGTGTCCCCAGAACAACAACCCCAACCAGTGTGGAAAGTCCGTTGGCCGTGGTAAGCTAGCAGGAAAGACATTCTACGCCAAGCCAGCCACCACTACACGTGGCCATGTCAACTATGTCTCAGCTGAGGAGGCTCATGATGATCCTAACGTCGTCCTTGGTACGCTCCTTGTTAATTGCCATCCGGCATTTGTTCTTTTCGATACTGGAGCATCTCATTCATTCATATCTGAGAGCTATGCTCGATTGCATAACACGACATTCTGTGACATGCCCACTTCCATGGTAATTCAAACTCCGGGTTGCAAATGGCAAACTTCTAGAGTAAGCCATGGGAATGAAATTCTTGTCGATAGACTTGTCTTCCTTGCATCCTTAATAGCTCTCAAGTCCTCGGACATAAACATCATCTTGGGTATGAACTGGATGTCAGCTCATTATGCTAAGATTGATTGTGCCACTAGAACCGTTCAACTTACTCACCCATCGGGCAAGACAGTCAATGTCTTAACTCGAGTGGCCAAGCGCCAGCTTTACTCCCTAAATGTCAACCCCCTTCCAGACCTTGAAGATATTCCGGTAGTCCGAGACTTCCTGGATGTCTTTCCAGAAGAACTGCCAGGTGTTCCACCTGACAGGGATGTCGAGTTCGTGATAGACCTTGTTCCAGGAACCGTCCCAATTTCTAGAAGACCCTATAAGATGGCACCCTTAGAACTAGTCGAGCTTAAGATTCAACTCGATGAGTCCTTGAAAAAGGGTTTCATCCGTCCTAGTTCTTCTCCTTGGGCTTGCCCCGTCCTCTTCGTCAAGAAGAAGGATGGAACGGATCGGATGGTTGTAGATTACCGACCTGTCAACTTGGTCACTATCAAGAACAAGTATCCGCTCCCCAGGATCAACGATCTATATGACCAGCTCGCTAGATCCTCGGTCTTCCACAAAATGGATTTGAGGTTGGGCTACCATCAAATCAAAATGAAGAACGGGGACATTCCTAAAACGGCTTTTGTTACTCATTATGGCCAATACGAGTACACCGTCATGTCCTTCGGTTTAACCAATGCCCCGGACACCTTCTCTCGGTTAATGAACTCGGTCTTCATGGAGTATTTGGATAAATTTGTCATGGTATACCTCGATGGTATACTCATCTACTCCAAGAGTGAGGAAGAACATGCCGAACATCTAAGGCTGGTATTGATGAAACTTTGAGAGCATCGCCTTTATGCCAAATTCTCCAAGTGTGAATTTTGGTTGCCAGAAGTGACCTATCTAGGCCATGTAATCTCTGGTAAGGGTATTGCTGTCAATCTCGAGCGAGTTCAAGCCGTCCTTGATTGGACTCCACCTGAAATGGTCAAGCAAGTTCGGAGCTTCCTTGGCTTAGCGAGTTATTCTCGCCGCTTCGTCGAGAATTTCTCCAAGGTTGCTAAACCTCTAACTGAACTCCTCAAGAAAGATAAAAAGTTCGAGTGGACCCCACAGTGCGAGTTCAGCTTTCAGGAACTGAACAGACGCCTGACATCTGCTCCCGTACTGGTACCATCAGATTTCTCCAAGGACTTTATTATCTATTGCGAGGCCTCGCGACAAGGACTAGGTTGCATACTCATGCAAGATCGTCAGGTAATTGCCTATTCTTCACGACAATTACACCCACATGAGGAAAACTATCCCACACATGATCTAGAGCTTGCAACTGTAGTCCATGCACTTAAAACTTGGCGACATTACCTTCTCGGTAATTGTTGCGAGATCTTCACTGATCACCAAAGTTTGAAATATATCTTCACCCAATCGAATTTGAATCTCAGGCAAAGACGTTGGGTCGAGTTGATCTCGGATTACGACTTAGGAATAACTTACACCCCGGGAAAAGCCAATGTTATGGCTGATACACTAAGTCGTAAAACCTATTGTAGCAACCTAATGTTACATCAAGGTCAAACACTTCTCCATGAGGAATTTCGGAAGCTTAATCTTCACATTGTTCCTCAGGGATTCCTATCTACCTTGGTGGTGAAACCGACCCTTATGGATCAGATCATAACCGCCCAGCGGTATGACAAGGGAATATCTCGGATCAAGCAGAACATTGCTAGCGGAGCTGCTACATGTTTCTCTGTGAACGATCAAGGTGTTGTCTTCTTTGAGAACCGCCTGGTGGTTCCCAAGAAACAACAACTACGGCAACTGATCCTTAAGGAAGCTCATGAATCCCCTCTCACCATTCATCCCGGTTGTACTAAGATGCACTTGGTTGCCTATACAGTTCATAGACAAGTTAATGGATACTACTAAAAGACTCAAGATAAGTGTGAGTACCGAGGATGGCCCTCTCGTAGGATGACGAGGGAGGATCCTCGGTGGAGTATTGTGTTGGTGATTAGTGGACTCGTGTGCAAAAACTATTTTTACATGTGGTGTCTCGTAGGATAGCTTAGCCAAGAGTCAAAGCTGGCTTGCTGCAATAACTCCACCACCTTCTTGAGAATGAGCATGTATAGTAGGATCTGTTGTAAGTCTTGCTGAGTACCTTTGTACTCATGTTGATTTAATTACTGTTTTCAGACGACAACAACGCCCCCTCCGACGGGTTCTATGTAGACCTCGACGTCGATGAGTAACTTGCCACCCAGGTGGTGATTCTGGCCATGGAGGGCCCTATGTAGATAGACAGGCTTCGTCAAGCCTTCTTTCTTTCTAGTGTCTGTACTCAGACTTATTTGCTTCCGCATGTGCTTGTATGCTTGTATGACTTGAGTGTCGGGTCATGTGACCCCTACCTGTATGAACATGTTATGTATGGCTCTCCGGAGCCTTTAAATAAAGTACTTGAGTTGTAGAGTTTTGTTGTGATGCCATGTTGTATTTACACATATCGAGCATATTGTGTGTATGATTGAAATGCTTGGTATGTGTGGGATCCGACAATCTAGTTGTTTATCATTGGCATCCTCTCTTATGGGGAAATGTAGTCTAGTGCCTCCATGAGCCATAGTAGTCCGCTACAGCCCGGTTCACCGGAGTCCTGCTAGCCCAGCACTACTGCTCAAGACACTTGACTGGCAGGCATGTGTTTCACTTCGTTCCTATGTTTGTCCCTTCGGGGAAATGTCACGCGGTGACATCCGGAGTCCTGCCTAGCCTGTTACAGCCCGGGTTCCCGGAGTCCTGTTAGCCCAGTGCTACAGCCCGGATTCACACGTTGATGACCGACATGGTCGATGTGATTCATGTATGCATGTCCCCATAGGTTAGTGCCGCTTTGGGTTCACGACTAGCCATGACGGCCCGAGTTCTCTGTCATATGGATGCTAGCGACACTATTATATACGTGAGCCAAAAGGCGCAAACGGTCCCGGGCCATGGTAAGGCGACACCCGTGGGGATACCGTGCGTGAGGCCGCAAAGTAATATGAGGTGTTACCGGCTAGATCGATGTGACTTGGAATCGGGGTCCTCACATATAAAATAACATATAAAACATCCAAGATTGATAATATAATAGCATGGAACAATCAAAAATTATAGATATGTTGGAGATGTATCAAGCGTCCCCAAGCTTAATTCCTGCTCGTCCTCGAGTAGGTAAATGATAAAAAAAGAATTTTTGATGTGGAATGCTACCTAACATATTTATCCATGTAATTATCTTTATTGTGGCAAGAATATTCAGATCCGATAGATTCAATACAAAAGTTTAATATTGACATAATAATAATAATTCAAGCATACTAACAAAGTAATCATGTCTTCTCAAAATAACATGGCCAAAGAAATCTATCCCTATAAAATCATATAGTCTGGCTATGCTCTATCTTCACCACACAAAATATTTAAATCATGCACAACCCCGATGTCAAGCCAAGCAATTGTTTCATACTTTTCATGTTCTCAAATATTTTCAATCTTCACGCAATACATGAGCGTGAGCCATGGACATAGCACTATAGGTGGAATAGAATGGTGGCTGTGGAGAAGACAAAAAGGAGAAGATAGTCTCACATCAACTAGGCGTATCAACAGGCTATGGAGATGCCCATCAATAGATATCAATGTGAGTGAGTAGGGATTGCCATGCAATGGATGCACTAGAGCTATAAGTGTATGAAAGCTCAAAAAGAAACTAAGTGGGTGTGCATCCAACTTGCTTGCTCATGAAGACCTAGGGAATTTTGAGGAAGCCCATCATTGGAATATACAAGCCAAGTTCTATAATGAAAGATTCCAACTAGTATATAAAAGTGACAACATAGGAGACTCTCTATCATGAAGATCATGGTGCTACTTTGAAGGATAGTAGCATTGCTCCTTCTCTCTTTTTCTCTTTTTTTGTTTTTTGGGCCTTCTCTTTTTATGGCCTCTTTTTTCTTTTTCTTTTTTATTTTTTGTTCGGAGTCTCATCCCGACTTGTGGGGGAATCATAGTCTCCATCATCCTTTCCTCGCATGGGACAATGCTCTAATAATGATGACCATCACACTTTTATTTACTTACAACTCAAGAATTACAACTCGATACTTAGAACAAAATATGACTCTATGTGAATGCCTCCGGCGGTGTACCGAGATGTGCAATGAATCAAGAGTGACATGTATGAAATAATTATGAAGGTAGCTTTGCCACAAATATGATGTCAACTACATGATCATGCAAAGCAATATGACAATGATGGAGCGTGTCATAATAAACGGATTGGTGAAAAGTTGCATGGCAATATATCTCGAAATGCCCATGAAAATGCCATAATAGATAGGTATGGTGGCTCTTTTGAGTAAGGTAAATGGTGGGTTTATGGTACCAGCGAAAGTTGCGTGGTACTAGAGAGGCTAGCAATAGTGGAAGGGTGAGAGTGCGTATAATCCATGGACTCAACATTAGTCATAATGAACTCACATACTTATTGCAAAAATCTATTAGTTATCGCAACTAAGTACTACGCACATGCTCCTATTGACACCGATTTTGGCCGAAGGGAATATAGTGCGATTAAAACAAATGAATTACTTTAAATGGTGAAAATGATAAAATACACCATTGAGTGTAAACGACCATGGTGAATTTCCATCGCTTAATACAAAATAGTGGGCACACAAAATAAATTAATAAAAGAGCTGATGTTTGGGAAATTTGCAAAGTGAATAAAAATCTCCATGAAAAATGTGTCCCGGCTAAAATCATACGTAATCTTCATACATGCATGCCACCACTTACAGCGGGTGCCAGATACCAACATAAAATCATAATATTTCTGAAATATCGACCGTATGGTAACTGGAGTCCTTCTTCCACCGCCGATAAGAAATATCGATGCGACACATAAAAATATATATCGCGCAAACAAAATATATGTGCAATATTTGGAAATAAATAAATGATGCCTCTAATGGGGCATCGACACATACGTATTCAGTCAGGAAATATTTGGTCGACGCATATATTCATCTTATATATATGACATTGAACTTTGAATTGCATAGAAAATAATTAAGCATGCACACCCTCATTATAAACCTTAATGCATCATTAATAGCTGAGGGAGTCCTGGATTAGGGGGTCTCCGGACAGCCGGACTATATCCTTTGGCCGGACTGTTGGACTATGAAGATACAAGATTGAAGACTTCGTCCTGTGTCCGGATGGGACTTTCCTTGGCGTGGAAGGCAAGCTTGGCTATACGGATATGTAGATATCCTCCCTTGTAACCGACTCTGTGTAACCCTAGCCTCCTCTAGTGTCTATATAAACTGGCGGGTTTAGTCCGTAGTACAACAACAATCATATCATAGGCTAAATTCTAGGGTTTAGCCTCTACGATCTCGTGGTAGATCAACTCTTGCAATACTCATATCGTCAAGATCAATCAAGCAGGACGTAGGGTATTACCTCCATCGAGAGGGTCGGAACCTGGGTAAACATCGTGTCCCCCGCCTCCTGTTACCATCCGCCTTAGACGCACAGTTCGGGACCCCCTACCCGAGATCTGCCGGTTTTGACACCGACATTGGTGCTTTCATTGAGAGTTCCATTGTGCCGTCACCGTAAGGCTAGATGGCTCCTTCAATCATCGGTAACAATGCGGTCCAGGGTGAGGTTTTCCTCCCCGGACAGATCTTCGTATTCGGCGACTTCGTACTGCGGGGCTAACTCGCTTGGCCATATGGAGCAGATCCAAAGCTATGCCAATGGCCATCAGGTCAGGTTCAGAAACTTAAACAACACTGCCAACATCCGCGGAGACTTGATCTTCGATAGATTCGAGCCCATGTCAGGTGCGCCGCACAATCACGACGAGCATGACATAACTCTGCCGTCAGATAGTGTTCGGGAGATTGCATCTGCAACTACTCCGGCCCTCAATCCGGAGCAAAGTGCGCCACCCGAGGACGGGTGGATAGACCCCGCCATGGAGACCGCACTCTCAGTGGCGATAGAGCCGAATACTGACTTCACCCCTTATGAGAGCCGTATTACCGAACCACTAGATTCATCCCCGGCCACGGACTCTGATCCGCCTGCGTCCGTGCCTATCGAATCTGATTGGGCGCCGATCATGGAGTTCACCTCCGCGGATATCTTTTAGCACTCACCTTTCGGCGGCGTGCTAAATTCATTAAGGTCGCTCTCCTTGTCAGGAGAACCTTGGCCGAACTAAGTCCGGCTAGAATGGGATGAGGACGACGAAGAAATTCGTTGCCCACCCACAACCCAATTAGTAGCCACTGTCGACGATTTAATCGACATGCTCGATTTCGACTCCGAAGACATCGACGGCATGGACGACGATGCAGGAGAGGAAGAGGAGCCAGTGCCCACAAAGCGCTGGACAACCACTTCATCACATGACATATACATGGTGGATACACCTATAGAAGGCAATGGCGACAAGACAGCGGAGGATGACCCCTCCAAGAAGCAAACAAAGCATCGGTGTAGGCGCCGCCCCAAATCCCGCCGCGGAAACAATAGCGATAACAGCGGAAGAGAAAATAACACTCCAGTCGACTCCAAAGGAAACGACGACCACATTGACCTGGCGACAGAGCATGATGAAACTGCAAACGACGAACATAGTACGGATCCGATGTCCGAACACGGCGACGCCACGGATAAACCTCATCAACCACCTCTGGGAGGAAATCAGTCCGGACGAAGATGCACACATCATCCTGGAAAGGCACTTGGAACAAGAGAACCTCCGCAGCAGGCTTATTGCCACAGCGAGGAGTCTGAAGAAGCAGAAGCAAAGGCTTAAGGCCGCACAAAATACGCTCAAAAGCAGGTGGAACAAAGTGCTCGACAACGAAGACAAGTATGGTGGAAGTTACCACACAAAGAGCTATCCAAAGCGCAAGCTATTACTTGAATTCGACGATGAGGCCTTAGAGCCCACACAGCCAAAAAATAAAACGGCCAACTGGCCGGATCAACCACCTTGTGACCGCGATAGAGCGGCTAACAAGGCCGTACATAAGTCCACACACGATCTACGTGGGGACTTGCTCCAAAAGTCCAGTATGACCAGATTCATCTATGGATCTAGGAAGCATGCTCCGGCACAAAACCAAAACCGAATACTACAACCCTCCGAACGCCATGATACATCCAAATACAGGGGTGCCGCAAACCCCCCATGTTTCACCGATGAGGTGCTTGACCACGAATTTGTAGAAGGATTCAAACCAATGAACATAGAGGCGTACGACGGGACAACAGACCCTGGGGTCTGGATTGAGGACTTTATCCTCCATATCCATATGGCTCGCGGAGACGATCTCCACGCCATCAAGTACTTGCCCCTCAAGCTCAAAGGACCAGCTCGGCACTGGCTGAAAAGCCTCCCCAAAAACTCAATTGGAAGTTGGGAGGAGCTCGAGGATGCTTTTCGGGCTAATTTTCAAAGGACCTATGTCTGACCTCCGGATGTAGACGATTTAAGTCGTATAATTCAACAGCCTGGAGAGTCAGCCAGAAAGCTTTGGAACAGGTTTCTCACTAAGAAGAACCAAATTGTTGACTGTCCGGATGCCGAAGCCTTAACAGCTTTCAAGCACAGCGTCCGAGACGAATGGCTCGCCAGACACCTCGGCCAAGAAAAACCAAGAACAATGGGAGCCCTGACAAGTCTCATGACCCGCTTTTGCGCGGGCGAAGATAGCTGGTTAGCCCGCAGTAGCACCAGCGACCCAAGCGCATCCGAAGTCAGGGATGGCAATGAAAAACCACGACGCAGTAAAAGCAAGCGTCAAAATCAAGAATACAACCCAGATAATACGGCGGTAAACGCCGGATTCAGGGGCTCTCGACCAGGTCAACGGAAAAAGCCTTTCAAAGGCAGCAGAGATGGACCGTCCAGCCTAAACAAGATTCTAGACAAACTATGTCAGATTCATCGCACCCCCGATAAACCTGCAAATCACACCCACAGAGAATGCTGGGTCTTCAAGCAGGCCGGTAAGCTAAACGCCGAACACAAGGGGAGGGAGACACCAAGCGAAGACGACGACGAACCTCGCCAGCAAAGCACTGGAGAACAAAAAAAATTCCCACTAGAGGTTAAAACAGTAAACATGATCCATGTGACGAAGAGCAGAAGCAAACATGCACGCCGAGACATACGCGCTGTAGAGCCCGTCACCCCTAAGTTCAACCCCTGGTTGGCCTGCCCGATCACTTTTGATCACAGGGATCACCTGACAAGCATCCAGCATGACGGATTGGTTGTCTTGGTGTTAGACCCAATAATAAACGGATACCATCTCACACGAGTCCTTATGGACGGCGGCAGTGGTCTAAATCTGATATATCAGGACAAAGTCTGCAAAATGGGGATAGACCCGACGAAAATCAGCCACAGTAATACTACATTCAAGGGAGTAATATCAGGCCCAGAGGCCCGCTCCACGGGCTCTCTAATACTGGAGGTTGTATTCGGTTCACCCGACAACTACCGAAGTGAGAAGTTAGACTTTGACATTGCTCCATTACGAAGCGGCTATCAAGCACTACTCAGAAGAATAGCCTTCGCCCGTTTTAATGCGGTACCACATTACGCTTCTCTTAAGCTTAAGATGCCTGGTCCACGTGGCACCAGCTCAGTTAGTGGAAATATTGAGTGTTCTCTATGCACGGAAGAACATGCGGCGGCTTTAACAGCCGAGCACTAGACGGCCTCACCAACCAGAATAAATGACAGGTCGTCAAGACTGCGGACATGGTCAGATGAGTCCGGCACATCAGTAGATATACCTGAGATTGGTTTGATGGTTAAACCCTCACAGACGATACCAGGGGCTTCCCGCGTGTAATCAGGGCTAGTTCGGCTCAACTTGACTTATCTTGAATTTTAATGGTTTAACCAATTTTTTGGCACGACAAGTTTCACCTAAGTTCTTCTCTTTTACAGATGACAATCATGCTACACCCGTCCAGGACACGGCACAACGAAGAAACAGGCGCAGACATTCAGCAGGGACCCGCTCAAAGGTTTCTTTTCAGATTAAGACCCTGCGTAAACCTTTTTTACTCTCTCTTGTTGTTCACATCCTCCATATACTCAATACAACGGAGAAGGATGCTGACGTTATTGGCATTTCACCACATTAGAATATTGCACGCACCTGGACACTCGGGGTTTATTATTAAGGGCATTGTTCAGCCCAGCATATGTTATAAAGACCGAATACCTTCGGGAGTGTTGGGCGTCGCGAGTTTGGCCTTATATGCATCAGCTCCGAATCATGTCTTTGGTCAAATGTTGGGTTTTCCCGGCTCCCGTGTTTTGCTACCTTACGTTCCACTCTATCGGCTAAGGCGGCACCGGGAGAACTACTACGATTGTGCCCTGGTTCATCCGGATGAGCACCTCAGTAGAGAAGCCGAAAACTGACTGTCATGATAAAGCGCGAGACTGGTCAACCACTCGATGACTTAGCGGAATCTTTGGGATTCCTCCGCATTAACGAAGGGCCGTTTCCCGGTCATGTACGTACGCGCACCGTATTCGGGCAAGCGTGGAGGTACCAGGGGCTATATAGTAGTCCCACCGTCAAACTCCTATGGCTAAGTGAAAGTGTTAAAGCAACATAGTCCGATTTCCTCGTTCGCTATGCTACCACCTCCTTAATGGACCAAGACGTTGGATCAAGTGTGAATACGCGTTTTTTGCGAACACCCCCACATTATATGCATGGGGGTTGAAGCCGACGACTGCAAACTTTCAGGTTATATACATATATACGTAAAAGGCCACACAGGAGGCATCATAATACTTTCAGGCAAAAGTATAAACACAGCCTTTACAATTCAATAAAACATTGTTTTTCACAATGGGAATACATGTCACTAGAACATAATATTCTTCGAGCACTGAGCCTCAATTGAACGAGCGCCTTCAAGGACTTCTTCAAAGTAGCGCTCGGCAGATACTCGGCCCATGGCCGAACTCTGGGTTGCAATAATGGTGCCTCCATCTCTGCCAAGTATGTCCTGACACGGGCAAGTGCCATCCATGCACCCTCTATGCACGCCGACCTCTTCATAGCGTCGATGTGCGGCACAGCACCAAGGAATTGTTGCACTAAACTAAAATAACTATTCGGCCTTGGCCCTTCCGGCCACAGATGATCCACAACAAACCTCATGGCAAGTCCGGACAACCTATGGAGCTCGGCCCACTCGGCCATACGCTCATTCAATAGCAGCGGACGCACTGGAACATTGACCTTTGACTAGAACAGCTTTTCCACTTCACAATCTTTTTGATCCTTGAAGTACTCGGCCGCGTCAGCAGCACTTGCTGCCAAATCCACGTATGTGTCTACAAAACTCCATAGTTGATCAAGAGGGGCATACTTTGGATATCCGAACTTCGTCCGCAACAAAAAGGGCTTCCCAGCCGCGATATCTCCAGCTTGACGCAACTCCTCCTTCGTCGCTCTGACTTTGGAGCGGGCTTCCTTGGTTGCTACCATGGCTTTCTCCAGGTCTGTCGCCTTCGCTCGTCTTGCTTTTTCAAGAAGCTGGTAACGGTCGGCGGCATCTTTCAACTCAAAGGCCATCTTGGCCATTTTTTCCTTGCTTTGGCAATGCGCAGCCTGTTCGGCCCTCAGCTCTTCGACCGTCTTTAGCGCGGCCGCATCACTATTCCTGGCTTGTTTCTTGGCTCTTGAAAGTTCCGCCCAAAGGGTCTCCACGGCGGGAGCTCCATCTGCAGTCACAACATATTAAAGATACTGGCATGATGCTCCTCTTACTATGTGTTGATCACCAAAGAAATCACATACCCTGTGCCTCGTCAAGCCGCTTGTTGACAAGCACGAAGTCGGCATCTGCCGCATCAAATTGCCGCTTTAGCTCGGCAACCTCATCAGTCGGCTAGTCACTGGACCTTCAGCCACCTGCACATGAAGGCAGCCTGATTATTACCTGGGACTATGATCCTCTGTTTGCCGCCGTTCTTGACTACAACCAGAGTCTCAGGGGCTACTATCTGCAGAGGGCACACCTAAAGTGTGTGGTACTGTCAAAAACATACAATATTTCACGTACCTCGAAGCCTTTCAGCAGACTCATAAAAGCTCCATGCAACCCGCTTTCGGCGAATGATATCCTCTCAATCACCATACCCATTAGCGTATGATGCGCTTCTGAGATGGCCGCTTGCTCCAGAATATCCTTCAGTGCACCCGATCACACACCGGACGGTTCCGGACTCTTTCTGTTGCTCTCTTTAGGAGCCGAATACTGAGGACTTTGGGTGGCTAAAAGATTACCCTCTAGCCTTGGCAGTTCAGGAGAAACCCTCTGCGACGACACTTCAGGGTTGCCCGCCTCATAAGGCGGGGTGGCAGGGGGAGGTGTTTCGCTATCCATCATCTCCATAAGAAGATCCCCCAAAGACGAACTCTGTCGAGAAGAGCAACGATCCGAACTACAAGATATATGCTTCGGTTATTGCCTTCAGAAGTAATGTAGGATTTTTTACTATTAAGTACTTTTTGTGTACTTACAGCTCAGTAGAGGGTTGATCCCCTTGCGAGCGCTCTGCGGCAAGAGTACCCTCCGAGGAAGGACCCTCTGGCGAATATTTCTTCCCCCGCTTGGAAACCTTTCTTTCCGGGTCTTCAGAGGTGGTCCTCTTCCTTCCTTGGGGAGAGGGAATTTCATATTCTTCTCCCTGGTTATCCTCCTTCACGGAGGCGCTAATTCCCCTGGTTTGGATGACTAACGAGTGAGGCCTGCTTTCAGCCTCTTTATTCCCCCCTTTATCTTCCCCTGAGGGCGCCTGATAAGGCGCCGGCTCGAGCATTCTGGCTAGTACTGGGTTTGCTGAGCCTTCGGGAAGGGGGGCCGAACACCTGATCATCTTCGCCTTTGTTACCCAGTCCTGGTCAACGAGCGACTTTTCAGAATGATGTTATGATAAGTAAAAAGATAGTGTGTTCAATCACGGGATTACTTACTTGGGTATCTGGGTGATTACAGCTCAGACCGCATCCTCGGTGGTGTCCGGACACTTTATTTCTGGTCCAAAGAACAATTTGTACATCTCTTCGAGTGTCATGCCGAGGAAGTGTTGAATAGTTCGTGGTCCTTCCGGGTTGAACTCCCACATACGGAGGGGTAGACGTTTGCAAGGAGGGACTCGACAAACTAGCATGACTTGCATTACCGTGACCAGGCTGACATCTCTCTTGAGGAGATCTCGGATGCGACTCTGCAATGTCGGCACATCATTTACTGGCCCCCAGTCCAGCCCCTTGTTGATCGATGATGTCAGTTGTGGTGGGGGGCCCGAGCGAAAGGCAGGGGTGGCTACCCACTTGGTACTCCGGGGAGCTGTGATATAAAACCACTCCCGTTGCCATAAACTGGACACCTCCGGGAAGGAACCCTCTGGCCATGGAGCATCAGCGCTTTTGCTTATTACGGCACCTCCACACTCTGCGTGTCGCCCCTCGATCATCTTCGGCTTCACACTGAAAGTCTTGAGCCACAGGCCGAAGTGTGGGGTAATGCGGAGGAAGGCCTCACATACGACGATGAACGACGAGATGTGAAGGAGGGAATCCGGGGCCAGGTCATGGAAATCCAGCCCATAATAAAACATGAGCCCCCTAACAAAGGGATCCAGAGCAAAACCTAGCCCTTGAAGAAGTGAGATATGAATACAATGCTCTCTCTGGGTTCGGGAGTGGGAATGACCTGCCCTCGAGCAGGCAGCTTGTACCAGATTTCGCCGGTCAAATACCTAGCCTCTCTTAGCTTATTGATATCTTCCTCTGTGACAGAGGAAGGCATCCACCAACCTTGAAGGTTGGATCCGGACATGGTTGAAGGTCCGAAGCGCCTAACCTGAGCCTTGGGTGTTGGAACTCGAGGCGGGGGAAGGATTCAATTGAGTACAAGAAGGAAAAAAGGTGTCGGGGGGTGCTGATTCCACCAACACCTATGGGGACAGGGCCCCTTTCGGTTCGGTGGGAGGCGGAGAGCGCACAAAGAGCGGATCGAGGCGGTGCACGCGGGCGATTTTACCCAGCTTCGGGCCGCACGGATGCGTAAAACCCTACTGCTGCTTGTTTGTGTGTATTGAATCTTTGCTCAGGAGCGATCGACGCTACCAGACTGAGCGTGGGAGTGTTTCTGGTGTCTCCAATGAGCCGAACTGGCCGAACCTCCTCTACATTGCGCCTGGGCCTCCTTTTATACTTTCAAGGGGTCACCGACAGGTGGCAACGTAGACTAGAAGGGTAAAAATGGAAAAGGATGCGGTAGGTGCAGCTACCGCTACTGTGGATACAGTGCGCCCTACCTAACTCTGACGGTAGGGGACAAGGGCATTAAATGCCTGTCTGAGTCTCCTAAACAGTACAAAAGGTGACCGTTAGGAGCGCCACCGTTTGCCATGATGGGCTTCTCTTCATCTCCGCTTGCCACCACGTACCCCTAGCTGCACGGCCTCCTGCCACGTGTGCTTGGGAGAGTCCCAGAGCGACACGTTAGCATGTGTGCTGGAGCGCGGGCACGAAGTGGGGGTTTCCCGCGGCAAGCTCCTTGCCGCGGCCGTCGTCTTGTCGCGTCTGGAAGCTTGTCGCTCGCCGGATCTTGCCGGGACGCAGGGCGCGTCGCGGCAAGCTTTCTTGGTATGCCTTGAGTGGCCTTCCCGGCAAGCTCCTCTTGCCGGGGTCTTGTCTCTTCCTAGCAAGATCCTCTCGCCGGGGCCTTGGTTGGCCTTCTCGGCAAGCTCCTCTTGCCGGGGCCTTGGTTGGTCTTCCCGGCAAGCTCCTCTTGCCGGGGACTTGGTTTGAGTACTTTGTTCTTGAATGGTCTTCAAGGGATCCACGGAGGGTCTTGGCGGTCACCGCGGCAAGCCTTGCCGCGGGGTGCTGCAACTGCCCGTGCACGAGTTCGGGATACTAGGGTACCCCTACTCTAGTACACCGACAGGAGCCCCCGGGCCTGGGCCATACACGGTGCCGAGCGCTGTTGGGCCAGGCCCAAAACAGTGCACGGGCACGCGCGGCCTAGGTCACGCCGAATCTAACTCCGCTCCCACCGCGCACGCCCAGAACGGCACGCGTCAAACGCGGCGTCGTGGGAGAGATCGTGGGAGGTTGTTCATTTGGAAGGCCGAAACGTCCGCCCCGTCCCTCTTTATAAGCAGGGGAAACAGGGGCATTTCCTCCATCTTCGCCATTTGCTGCTGCAATCTCAGAAACCTCCGCCGCCCTCTTCCGCTTCCAAAGTCGAAAGAGAGCAGCGCTCCGCTCCCGTTGCCGTCGCCACCACCAGCACCGTCGATCTCCCCCACCGCCTCCGCCATGCCTCCGAAGCCCGGGAAGGGGAAGGCCATGAAGGCCGCGGCCGCGAAAGCTGTGAAGTCGACCGAAGCGCAGCGGCTTGAGGCGCTGCGGAAGGAGCGGGCCACTTCCCCCCCCCCCCCCGAGCTCTCCGCGGAGGAGCTGAGGGAGTGGTATTATCTCTTCTGGTCGACGGAGACGCGGGCGCATCCGCGCACGAAGGTACTCTCCGCCGTCGCCTCGCAAGGAGCTCCAGTTGACGGATATCCTTTCTTTGCCATGTTCTTCTACTGTGGGCTCTGCCCGCCATTCTCTGATTTCTTCTGTGATATCATGAACACCTACGGGCTCCACCTCCTTGATTTTACCCCCAACGCCGTTCTGACCATGGCAGTTTTCGCCCATCTATGCGAAAACTTTGTCGGAGTCCACCCCAACGTAGCTCTCTTCCGCCATTTCTTTATGCCTCGTGTTGAGAGAGGGGAACCTCTTGCCGGCGGGATCGCCTGGATCTCGTGGGCCGGCAAGAAGGAGACCTATCTGGAGGGGGAGCTCCGCTGCAAGTGGGACGAGTGGAGAGCCGATTGGTGCTAGGTTGTAGAAGAGAGCCCGCAGCCGTTCACCGCCCTACGCCAAGCCCCAGCAGTGCGCGGCAATGACTGGAGCGCTCTGTCCGTGGACGACGACAAGCTGACGATCGCCACCACTCGGATCTTGCGTCTCAGGCTTGCCGGGCTGACTGTAGGAGCTGTCGGCGCAGATTTCCTTCGCCGGCGCATCGCCCCTCTACAGGCGAGGGGGAGACCTGCCTGGGAATTTGGAGGCCCGACAGATATCATGAGGTTGCGCCCAGGCCTCAACTTCAACTTCACCGTCATAGAGTTGGACGGGATACTCAAGGAGATATTCAAGCACGACCCACAACATCCCGAGTGGTTCAGGTTGCCGGCAGGCGTCGTTCCTCTATGCAACAACTCCTCGCGCTACCGCATCTGCGCAATGATGCCGTTGTGTGACTCGCACGGGATCGCTCCAACTTGGCAAGAGCCCGCCGGCGACGTCGTGCAGCAGTTCTTTGACAGCCTAGTGGAGGTGGCGGTCAATGCTGACGAGAAGAAACTCCTCACTCGTGACACCACTGAGCAAGAGATGGAGCGCATCGCCACCAGGGCGGAAGAGGCGGCGGCAGCCGCGGCCGCTGGTGAATTTGGGTTCGCCGTGGAGGAAGCGGACGCGGCGTTGGCGATGAGTATTGCCAAACGGGAGCAGCCCGAAGAGGAAGAAAAGCTCGCTGCGCCCGACGCCGAGTCGAACGAACCCGCCGAGGGTGCGAGCGGCCCGCCATCTCCGAGGAGCTTGCCGCGAGCAGGGCCCGCAGCGCAGCCAAGAAGGCGCCTCCACAGGGTTGGCGACGTAGCAGGGCGGCAAGTGGGCCAACAGCCGCAGCGTCGCGCGACGCGCTCTACCATGGCAAGTACGGTTGCCGTGGGAGCGCCTCCTGCCGCAGCGACAACTCAAGCGGGGTCGTCTCGGGCTGGCGCCGCAGCCCCCGCCAAGCGGCCAAGGGATCCCACCCCTCCACCTCGTCGTGCCGGAGGTGGGCCGAACTTCGACCTCTCCGCGCTCAGCTTCGACGAGGAGGAGGAAGAAGAGTAAGATTCCCTTGTTGTTCTTGTAGTTCTTCAACTTGCTGGTGTTATCTTGCATCTGATCTGACCCATCCTGGACTCTCCCTTTTCAGGACTCTGGCCCAGAGGGCGGCGAAGAGGGCCAAGGCTCAGGTGGTGGTCATCGAGGACGAGCCCACTGCGATGACAGGAGGCGCGCCCGAGACCACCTTGCTGCATCCGGCCATCACTTCGCAGAGCAGCCCCCAGTGCAGCCCCCAGCGTGAGCATATGGTTTACTTTCTGCTTCTGGGTGCGCGTGGTTGCTCTTTTCCTTTGTTGACATCTGATCACTGGTTTGTTTGTGCAGGAGCAGAACAGCTTGATCAGGAGGGCGTGGTGATCTCCTCCGACTCGTCGTCTGCTTCGACTACGCCGCCAAGGGCGGACTCCTTGGCAAGGGAGCGTCCTCCGGTAAGGGAGGAGCCTCCGGCAAGGGAGGAGTCTCCGGCAAGGGACAGCGCTAACGATCCGCCGGTGGTGGAGGTCACGACGGCAGATCCTAGCACAGGTAGCCCTTCTTGCCCGAAACTTTCCTTGTAGTCTTCTGCTGATTTCTCTTCTTGAACACTTGTTTGATTTCTCCTTCTTCTTTGGTCGTCAGACCCACCCTCCACGGATCCGATGGAGACCGAGGTGGGCGGCGAGGAAGACGCGCGCGGCAATACTGATGATGCCGCGGCCACCGAAGAAGGAGCCGGCGCTGACGTGCCCGCAGGCGAAGAGGCCACCAAGACTGCTGCCGAAGAAGCTGGCGGGGGATCTGGCGATCGCACTGACGGCCCCGAGGCCGCAGGAGCGTCGGGCGCTGCACCGACCGCCGATCCCTCCGCCGCTGCCGCTGCGTTAGGCTCCGAGGAGCCCCAGTACGGCGCCTATCTGAAGGTTGGCGAGGGCATCTTCATCAAGCTCCCCTGGACTTCGAGCTCCAGGGCGCCGGTGGAAGGAGAAGCTCTGGATGGGGAGGTGCTTGCCTCTGCCGGGTTGTCGATCGTCGACGCGCCGGGAAGCAGCAGCGGCAAGCCTGAGGAGGAGCGTTTGCTACGGAGGCTGCTGGAGCTCTACCGCGCCCGCCAGGTCAAGTTGGAGTCCCGGGAAGCGCTTGTCGCGAGGGCGAGCGTGGACATAGAGAAGCGCGCGGAGGAGCTCCGGGGTCTTTGCCAAGAAACTCTCCGGGCCTTGGCGGAGGAGCGGGAGAAGCTTGCTGAGGAGCGGAAGGCCTTCCTCCTCGAGAAAGCTGAGGCCGAAGAGCAGCAGCGGCTCACCAGCGAGAAGCTGTACGCGCGAGAAGGCGAGCTGACTCAGCGGAAAGTGAACCTCGACAGCCACGAAGAGGAGCTTGCCGCGCGCGAACGGGCACTTGGCGGGACGCTTCAAGAGGCAAAGGATACGGCTGCGGCTGCCGAGGCTGCCAAGAAAGAATTGGAATTAAAGGTGGCGCAGCTAGAAGCTGATCTGAAGGTTGGTGGCAAAGAGCTTGCCGCGCTCAAGCTAGAGCGCGAGAAGGACGCCCTTGCCCACGGTGAGTTGCAGGGCCAACTCTCCAAGAAGGGCAAAGAGCTGCGTGCCGCCAAGGATTCCAACGCCGATCTGGAGCTGAAGCTGGCCACCTTGACGGAGACGTTGGACAGCGCTAGGAAACGGGAGGCAGACTTGAAGAAAGACATCAAGGCCAATGATGTGCTGCTGGCGAGGGCCGCCGAAACCCAGAATCTCCTCAGAGATACCATGGAGCTCTGGACGGAGGGCCTTGTGAATATTGCTGCAGTCATCGAAGAGGAGCTGGTGCATTTGGGGGTGGAAGGCTTCGGGTACTCCTCCGACGAGAACCTCCAACCCAGCGCCAAGCTCACTCTGTTCTTCAAAGGCGTGGCGGCGGCGCTCCAGCAACTCTGGGAACGGATCCCAAAGCAGTTGGCCGACGAGTCACGCTCGATTTGTGCCGGAGTTCTGGAGAAGGTGCTGGTGAAGGTGGCCTTCCGCAATCCGGGCCTCAACCTCACCAACGTCCTCAAGAAGCTGCCGGCGGACGCTGATCTCGACGCACTTAAGGCCCTCGTCGCACCCATTGTGGACAGGGTGAACGAGGTCAAAAGGGTCGACGGCGGCCGCGTAGATTAGGCCGTCCGTTTCCTTCTTTCCTTGTCGCTGCCAGCCATGTCATGGGAACACTTTATTAGAGGCGTGACAAGTTGTTTTCGTAATATAACTCTATCTTAGGCAAAAAATTGATGTGTTACTTCCTTTACTCGACTCTTGGCTTTGTATGGTCCTGCCCTACGCTTTCTAGGGAAACTTGCCGGTGCAGGTACCCTTGCCGCGAGCGCCGAGTGTGGAACTTCAGCAGCCTGCTGGCGGGATCGCTACCGACAAGCAACCTTGTCGCAACTAGTTGCAGCTCACTTAAGTTGTTGAGCGGACTCGAAACAAAGTAATGGCGCTAGCGGCTCACTTAAGTTGCTGAGCGGACTCGAAGCAAAGTAAGGGCGCTAGCAGCTCACCTAAGTTGTTGAGCGGGCTCGAAACAAAATAAAGGCGCAACTAGCTATGAGTTGGTTCCTCCGCGCACAGGTTTTCCATACAAAGCACGGTCGTTCAAGGAAAATAACTCGAAAATGACAAAAAACTGATTGCTCAAGCTTTAGCAACTTAGCTTTTCTGTCGTCTGCTTCCCGGCAAGGAGAAACTTTCTTGAACGGCCTGGTCCACACCATTATCTTCTCCTTCCCTCCCCGGTAAATCTTGTGGGCGAGGGAACCTTCCTTCTTTTTGAGAAAGAAACAAAGAAATAAAGTAATGATATGGAGCCTCGGGCTCGTTATTGCCTACCGGGGTCTAGTGCTGCACAAAGTGTCAGATAATATATGCGAAAAAGGATTATAGCATAAAAGAAAGCTGACAAGATGTGCGGGGCACATGAACTTTACTAGTGCACGGGGTCTGCGCCCGGCTCTGTACAAAGGATTACATGCAACAGCGGCAAGACTTGTACAGAAAGGTGGTTGCCGGACAGGGTCCGACAACCGCGCCTTATGGGTAAAACTTACGAAGATGCTCGATGTTCCAGGAGTTGCTCATCGGAATGCCATCTTCGGTCTCAAGGCGGACAGCGCCGGGCCTAGTGACTCGTTTCACCCGATAAGGGCCTTCCCACTTCGGCGTCAACTTGTTGGAATTCTTGGCCGACTGAACGCGCCGAAGAACAAGGTCGCCTTCCTCGAGACTCCTGGCATTGACTCTGCGGCTATGGTAGCGGCGCAGAGCTTGCTGGTAGCGAGCGGCTCGCACAGCAGCCTGGAGACGGTCTTCCTCAAGGAGCAGCGCGTCATCTTGCCGCAGCTGCTCTTGCTCGAGCTCATCATAAGCGAGCACTCGAGGTGACCCGTATACGAGTTCCGTGGGGAGAACTGCCTCCGCTCCATAGACTAGAGCGAAGGGTGTCTGGCCAGTGGCTCGATTTGGCATCGTCCTGATCGACCAAAGAACCACCGGCAGCTCCTCGATCCAGTTTCTTCCGCACTTGTGCAGCCTGTCGAAAGTTCTGGTCTTGAGGCCTCGCAGCACTTCAGCGTTTGCCCTCTCCGCTTGACCGTTGCTTCTTGGATGAGCAACATAAGCGAAGCAGACCTTGGTGCCAAGATCTTGGACGTACTGCATGAAGGTGCGGCTCGTAAACTCTGTGCCGTTGTCGGTGATGATCCTGTTAGGGATCCCGAAACGGCAAACAATCGACCTGAAGAACTTGACTGCTGACTGTGCTGTCACCTTCCTCACTGGTTCCACTTCCGGCCACTTTGTGAACTTGTCAATTGCAACGTACAAGAACTCAAAGCCCCCGACAGCTCGGGGGGGGGGGGGGCGAGGATGTCGAGCCCCCAGACCGAAAATGGCCAGGATAAAGGGATCGTCTGGAGAGCTTGAGCTGGCTAGTGTATCTGTTTGGAATGGAACTGGCACGCTTCACACTTGGTTACTTGTGCAATTGCATCCTGGAGGGCTGTCGGCCAGAAGAATCCTTGTCGGAATGCTTTTTCGACAAGTGCTCTTGCGCCAATGTGGTGACCACATATGCCTCCATGTATCTCTGCCAACAGCTGTTGTCCATCTTCCCGGCGAATGCACTTCAATTTCACACCGTTGAGTCTTATTCTGTACAGTGTGCTGTCGACAAACTTGTACATACTTGACTGCCGAGCTACTTTTTCAGCTTCTTCTTGCTCTTCGGGAAGCTCTCCTGTCTGAAGGAAACGGACAATTTGCTGCGCCCATGCTGGAGCTTGCGGCTCGACAACAAGGACTAAAGGCATATCTGTTGCTGCGGGAACATCCGCTTCTACGGCAAGAACCTGCGGCTCTGCCGGAGCGTGATATTCCCCGGCAAGCTTGCCGGAGTAGAACTTGCCGGGAGCGTTTGCTTCGACGGAACAAACCATAAGGTTTGCCGGAGCAGACTGCCCCTCAGCATCCTTGGTGTTGATCTTGGGGACTTTCTTGGCGGCGGCTTCGGGGAGCTCTGCCGGAAAGTAGTCACCGGAAACCAACTTCCTCTTTTTGCTTGGTCCAGTTGATGGTGTCACGGATGGTTGAGTCAGCTTGAGCACAAAAATCCCTGGTTCCACAGGTATCTTTAGTGCCGCGCACTTTGACAGGCCATCAGCAATATCGTTCTGAGCTCGTGGAACGTGTTCCATTTGCAGGCTGTCAAAGTGTGCTTCTAGCTTTCTCACTTCATCAACATAAGCTTCCATCAATGGACTCTGGTAGTTCTTGTTCACTTGGCGGACGACAAGCTGTGAGTCACCCCTGATAATGAGCTTCTTGATCCCAAGGTCGGCTGCGATTCTGAGACCGGCAAGCAATCCTTCATACTCTGCAGTATTGTTGGTGGCTTGCTCTTTGGGAAAGTGCATCTGGACTACGTACTTGAGGTGCTCTCCGGTGGGTGCGATAAGCAGCACGCCAGCACCGGCGCCTTGCAGCGAGAAGGCACCATCAAAGTACATCAGCCACTCTTTGCTTGACTCCTTGACGGGGATGCTTGTCTCTGGAATTTCTTCATCTGGAGTTGGCGTCCACTCTGCTATGAATTCTGCCAATGCCCTGCTTTGGATTGTTGCAATGCTCTCAAACTTGAGGCCAAAGCTTGACAGTTCCAAAGCCCACTCGACAATCCTGCCTGTTGCTTCTGGATTCTGCAGTATCCTCTTCAGCGGAAAGCGAGTGAAGACTGTGATCTCGTGTGCCTGGAAGTAATGGCGCAGCTTTCTCGAGGCCATGAGAAGGCCGAAAAGCAATTTTTGCACACCAGAGTACCTCGACCTAGCCCCCTGGAGAAGGGAGCTGACAAAGTAAACTGGGCGTTGCACCATCTTCTTCTGCACGTCCTTGCACGTCTGCGCAGATCCATCTTTATCGGGACCAGAGCTTGCCGGACCAGATCTTGCCGGACCAGAGCTTGCCGGAGAAGCCCCCTGCTTGTCGCTGGATTCACTTGCCGCAGTTGCTGGCTCATCGTCCGCCTCCCTCTCTGCTACTAACGCAGCACTAACCACTTGATTGGTTGCCGCTAGGTACAGCAGCAACTTCTCTTGTGGCTTAGGTGCGACAAGTATTGGAGTGGAGGACAGTTACCTCTTCAAGTCCTGCAGCGCAGCCTCCGCTTCCGGAGTCCATTTCATTGGACCTGCCTTTTTCAATATTTTGAAAAACGGCAGAGCGCGCTCAGCAGACTTAGAGATAAACCTGCTGAGAGCAGCCACGCAATCGGCAAGCCTTCGCACATCCTTGACGTGCTTCGGTGCTTCAATCTGCTCGATGGCCTTAATCTTGTCGAGATTGGCTTCAATTCCCCGTTGAGACACAAAGAACCCGAGAAGCTTGCCGGAAGGGACTCCAAACACGCACTTCTCGGGGTTGAGCTTGAGGTTGATCTTGTGCAGATTTGCAAAAGTTTCTTCTAAATCTTGGATCAGGGTAGCCTTGTCCTTGCTCTTGACCACTATATCATCCATGTAGGCTTCCACATTTCTGTGTATCTGTGTCTCAAAAGCGACATGGACTACCCTTGCAAATGTTGAACCAGCATTCTTCAACCCAAAGGGCATCCGTACAAAACAGTATGTGCCACAAGGGGTGATAAATGCAGTTTTCTCCTCATCCTCTTCTGCCATGAAGATTTGATGGTATCCTGAATACGCATCAAGAAATGAAAGCAAATCACATCCAGCTGTGGAGTCAACAATCTGGTCAATGCGCGGCAAGGGAAATGGATCTTTGGGACAAGCTTTATTGATATCAGTGAAGTCTATACAAAGCCTCCATTTCCCGTTCGCCTTGCGCACGACTATAGGATTGGACAACCATGTGGGATGGAGCACTCCTCTGACAAGGCCTGCTGCTTCCAATTTCCTGATCTCTTCTGCAATGAACTCTTGGCGCTCCACTGCCTGCTTCCTGACTCTCTGCTTGACGGGCCGCGCATGAGGACAGACGGCAAGGTGGTGCTCGATTACTTTCCTGGGAACACCGGGGATATCTGACGGTTGCCATGCAAACACGTCGACATTCGCCCGCAGGAAAGCAATGAGCGCGCTTTCCTATTTGGGGTCAAGCGTGGCACTGATGGTGAAGGTACCACCAGTGTCGTCCTCCTTGGCGGACACCTTCTTGGTCTCGGGTGGAGCCGCCATCGTCTTCTTGCACTTGCCGGTTGAGCTTGATGGTGCGTCCTCGACGGTAGCGCGGCACTCCGAAGAGGTGCGCTTGCCGGAGTGGGCATCAGAGCTCTTGCCGGACTTGGCCTTCTTCTTCCCCCGGGAGCTTCAGCGGCAAGCGTGTGGTGATCAGCTGCGGCTGCTGCTCCCCGGTAGATCTTGTCAGCGCAGATAAGGGCATCCTTCTTGTCGTCGGGGACAGAGATGACACTTATCGGGCCTGGCATTTTGAGCACGTTGTATGCATAGTGAGAGGCTGCCATAAACTTGGCGAGCGCTGGACGGCCAAGGATCCCATTGTAGGGTAATGGAAAATCGGCAACGTCAAATGTGACCCTCTCAGTTTTGAAATTCAGCTCGCTGCCAAATGTGACCGGCAGCGTGACCTTCCCTTTCGGCTTGCTCCTTCTCGGGTTGATTCCTTGGAATGTGCCGGTCTCTTCGAGCTCGCTGTCAGGGATCTAGAGTTTGTGAAGGACCGCGGAGGAGATGAGATTCAAGCCGGCCCCGCTGTCAACTAGCATCTTTGTGACCTTGAGGTTGCGGATAGTTGGTGAAACCAACATCGGCAAGCACCCGACCGCAGTTATGCGATCAGGGGGATCCCCAATGTCGAAGATGATAGGCGTGCTGGACCATTTCAGGGGCTTGCGTGACTCTATGGATGGCTCCGCTGCATTCACTTCCCGCATCCACTGCTTGAGCTGGCGGTGCGAAGTATGCAGAGAGGCGCCACCGTCAACGCACAGGACCTCTGTGGCTTTCTGAAATTCCTGCTCCTCGGCCTCATCATCATCCATGTCTTCGTCATCGTCGTCATCTTCATCTTCATCCTTGTCGCGGCCGCGGGGAGGTCTGTCTCCTAGCCGCTGTTTGGCCTTGCCGCGGCGTCCTCCCCGGCCGGGGCGTTTCTTGCCGGATCCACCAGTTCCTTCCTGGGCCTTCTCTTTGTCGCGTCGCTCGTATTCAGCTTTCTGCTGCTTAGCAAGCTGTTCGACCTTCTTGCAGTTCTGGAGATCGTGACCCTTGGTGCGGTGAATCTTGCAATACTGCCTGCCAGAGCTGTCCTGCTTGTCGGCGGCTGCCACCGGATGGGCCTCCTTGTCGGAGCCACCAGCCTTAGCTTCCTTGGCGCCACCTCCGTTGCCGGTCTGCTCGACAGCTAGCACTTCCTTACCCTTATTCCTTCTGTTGTTCCGCCGCCGGCCTTTCCTTGCCGGGGCGGCATCCTCACTGTCAGATCCTCCTGCTCCTGTACTCTCTCCGGGGAGCTTCCTCCCCTCTTCAGCGCGTGCACACTTGTCAGCCAGGGCGTAAAGCTCGCTGACGTCTCTGATCTTACACATCGCCATCTCCTCCCTCATCCTTCGGTTTCGCACGTTCTGATGGAACGCGCTGATGATCGCGGCGGGGTGGACGTCTAGGATGTTGTGCTGTACACGGCTGAATCTCTGAATGTACTTGCGCAATGGCTCTCCTTCCTTCTGGGCGAGCAGATGAAGATCGCTCTCTTGGCCATGTGGCTTGTGGCCGCCTGTAAAGGCGCCGACAAAATGATGGCACAAATCAGCCCAGGAGGATATGGAGTTGTCCGGCAAGTGCATGAGCCAGGATCTGACATTGGACTTGAGCACCAACGAGAAGTAGTTGGCAAGGATCTTGTCATCTCGCCCCCCGGCAGCCTGCACCGCAATGGTGTAGATGCTGAGGAACTCCGACGGATGCGTCTTGCCGTCGTACTTCTCCGGCACTTCTGGCTTGAAATTCTTTGTGCTGGGCCACTGGACTTGCCGCAGCTCACGGGTGAACGCAGGACAACCTACCGCGTACGGTAGATCGCCTAGTTCCCCTGGCGCATGCATGTCAACAGAGAGCCCAGCGTGCTTGTCGGATTGACGTCGCGCTTCTCTTCGGCGCTCGATGCGGGTTCGAGCGTCTTCTTGTTGTCGTTCATGGAGAACTTGGCGCTGGTCGCGACGAGCTCGTGGGTCCGACGACGCGGTGGAGCCGCTGTTGGGGTGGACCCGGCGAGTCGGCGATTTTGGCCTTCGTAGCGGAGAGTGCATGGAAGTCGCACCTCCCTCAGTCTTGTTGCCATCGGCTCGCGTCCAGCTGTCCTGCCGCGGCAGCGAGGTGCTTGGTCGCCGCGCAGTGTCGCCGTTGGCGAAGCCGATGAGGCTCTGGATAGTGGCCCTCCATTCGTCGGTCTTGTCCGCCGTCGGAGGATAGTTCAGGAGCAGCTGGGCCCGCGCCAAGGCTTCTGCTGGGGTGGTGGGCGGCGGAGGTGAACGGTGCGAGGAGAGGGGCGTGCTCGGACTCCTAACCAAGTTAGAAGGAGCAGCGTCCCGTCTCGGCGACCGCACCTCGCTGGGGCCAGCATGCTGGCGTGCATGTTGGTCTTGAACGCCACGCGAACCACCAGCTTGATCTTGGGTCAGCGGACGTATGGCGCTGCGAACGCTATGACGCTGCTGGTCCCGCGCCTCCTGAGAGGGGCGCAGTGCTCGCATGGACGCCGAGGTCTGTGCCGCCTTGTCCTTGGACTTGACAGCGCTGTGGGCACCCTCGTCGACGCCCATTCCTCCGCCGGCGTCCACTCCACCGCCCGTTTGCTCCGGAGGCGGTGGAAGCGACGCAGACGGAACAGCTGCCTCCGAATCCTTCTTCTTCGGTGGCATGTCGATGAAGACGATGAAGATTTAGCTTGCGTGCACGCCGGATCGGGTTCGCACAATCTCGACGCCCCCTACCTGGCGCGCCAGAGATGTCGGGGGGTGCTGATTCCACCAACACCTATGGGGACAGGGCCCCTTTCGGTTCGGTGGGAGGCGGAGAGCGCACAAAGAGCGGATCGAAGCGGTGCACGCGGGCGATTTTACCCAGCTTCGGGCCGCACGGATGCGTAAAACCCTACTGCTGCTTGTTTGTGTGTATTGAATCTTTGCTCAGGAGCGATCGACGCTACCAGACTGAGCATGGGAGTGTTTCTGGTGTCTCCAATGAGCCGAACTGGCCGAACCTCCTCTACATTGCGCCTGGGCCTCCTTTTATACTTTCAAGGGGTCACCGACAGGTGGCAACGTAGACTAGAAGGGTAAAAATGGAAAAGGATGCGGTAGGTGCAGCTACCGCTACTGTGGATACAGTGCGCCCTACCTAACTCTGACGGCAGGGGACAACGGCATTAAATGCCTGTCTGAGTCTCCTAAACAGTACAAAAGGTGACCGTTAGGAGCGCCACCGTTTGCCACGATGGGCTTCTCTTCATCTCCGCTTGCCACCACGTACCCCTAGCTGCATGGCCTCCTGCCACGTGTGCTTGGGAGAGTCCCAGAGCGACACGTTAGCAGGTGTGCTGGAGCGCAGGCACGAAGTGGGGGTTTCCCGCGGCAAGCTCCTTGCCGCGGCCGTCGTCTTGTCGCGTCCGGAAGCTTGTCGCTTGCCGGATCTTGCCGGGACGCAGGGCGCGTCGCGGCAAGCTTTCTTGGTATGCCTTGAGTGGCCTTCCCGGCAAGCTCCTCTTGCCGGGGTCTTGTCTCTTCCCGGCAAGATCCTCTCGCCGGGGCCTTGGTTGGCCTTCCCGGCAAGCTCCTCTTGCCGGGGCCTTGGTTGGTCTTCCCGCAAGCTCCTCTTGCCGGGGCCTTGGTTTGAGTACTTTGTTCTTGAATGGTCTTCAAGGGATCCACGGAGGGTCTTGGCGGTCACCGCGGCAAGCCTTGCCGCGGGGTGCTGCAACTGCCCGTGCACGAGTTTGGGATACTAGGGTACCCCTACTCTAGTACACCGACAAAAGGACATGCCTTGGCCTCTTTATAAAGAGGATCAATATCAAGTGTCCTCCTCGTGGCCGTTTGGGACTTGCCTAAAATCGAGGAGTCATACCGACGGGCACGATTGGGTTACCCATGTCCGTATTGATGAGAATCCGGTAATAAGGGGGACACGATCTCTGCTTCGACAAGACGTGTCAAGAAAACCGCCTCGCAATATGTAAAGTGCTGGTTGAAACAAATGGTTCAAATAATGACCGGGCCATGACATGATGGCATGTGGCTAAACGTGTCAGCAGATTAGATTTGTGGAAATATTATTTTCTCTATGGTGGTATGTGGAACTTATTTTGCAGAGCCGGACACTATCCTTGTGTTCAAAATCTTCTATGGAGTATTCGGAGGAAGAACCCTCCTTGCAATGCCGAAGACAAATTTGCGTGCCGGACTCATCGTCATTGAAGCCTGGTTCAGGGGCTACTGAGGGAGTCCTGGCTTAGGGGATCTCCGGACAGCCGGACTATATCCTTTGGCCGGACTGTTGGTCTATGAAGATAGAAGATTGAAGACTTCGTCTTGTGTCAGGATGGGACTTTCCTTGGCATGGAAGGCAGGCTTGGCAATACAGATATGTAGATCTCATCCCTTGTAACCGACTCTGTGTAACCCTAGGCCCCTCCGGTGTCTGTATAAACCGGAGAGTTTAGTCCGTAGGACAACAACAATCATACCATAGGCTAGCTTCTAGGGTTTAGCCTCTATGATCTCGTGGTAGATCAACTCTTGTAATACTCATATCATCAAGATCAATCAAGCAGGACGTAGGGTATTACCTCCATCGAGAGGGCCCAAACCTGGGTAAACATCGTGTCCCCCGCCTCCTGTTACCATCCGATTTAGACGCACAGTTCGGGACCCCCTACCAGAGATCCGCCGGTTTTGACACCGACAATAGCTAACCAAGTTTAGCCTTTAAAGAAAAATATAGCCACATATGCATGACCGTGACTCCCAAAAAGTTGTTGTGCATGCACGCAAGTGGTGGAGCCAAGGCCCACATGCCAACTAAAATAATCCAATCCCATCAGCTAATTAGAGGCAAGTGGCCGGTTCAAATCTCAGTCAACTAGCAATTAATCGAAGGAATAGACTAAAGAAAGAAGCCAGCTGACCACTCCCACGATCTTAGGCACGACCCCATGATCAGGAAAGTGGGCGCGCCCTCCAGAGGAATCTACTGCTCTCCCGCCCCTATAAATACTTCCATACCTTCACGCATAAGAGGTTGGACTGCTCATTTCATCTGTTGTTCTGCTGCTGCTACACATATACTTCTACAAGAAAAATCCCACACACACATACGTGAGGAGAGGGAAATTTGGAGGAGTTCAACAAGAATGTGAGATTTATGGTGCTCTCCTAATCCTTTTGCTTCTCTGGTTGGACTCATTTTTGCTGCAGAGTTCTCTGGTTTTCTTTCTCCTCTAGTAGCAATATTCTACTACACACCATAAATCACATAAAAGCACCCGGAGAAAGAAGAGGCAGGCATGGTTCTTGCTAGAATGTTGAAGGTCAGATTCATGGGTCTTCCCGAGCCCCTGATTTGGCCATTGTGGTACAGATCAGGGAGCTTTCTTCTTCCTCCCCTCTCAAAACTCTAGCCCTTGGTTCAGCCATCGTGGTACAAATCAAGGAGCATGTTTCATCTCTCCAAAATTCTCGTCCTTAGTCCGGCCGTCGCAGTACAGGCTAAGGTGCATGTTTAATCCATCTCAATTTTTTCCCTTGGTTCGGCCATCACGGTACAAACCAAGGGACATTTTATATACACCCCCAAATTGTTGCCTTTGGTTCGGCCATCATGGTACAAATCAAGGAGCATGTTATATCTACCCCAAACTTTCGCCTTCGACTCGGCCATCGTGGTACGAGCAAAGGAGCATGCATGTTCCTTCTGCATGTTGCATATGCTTTGTCCTAATGATCTCCTTCTTGATTCGGTCCCCTTAGCAATACTGACGAGGACGATCATCTCGTTTCTTGGTTTGCTCCCTATACACGGATACGAATCAGGAGATTATCATAGGCACGAAAACTTCATAAAAAATGCCTTAATTTGGTCACCATAAAAAATGGATATGAAGTTGGAATGAAATCACGAATATGCTAAACTGAATTCGTTCTTGTTCGGTTGCGCTACGGACCGTATGTGTCGCGTTAGCTATAATACAAACAAGAATATATAAACTGTTGCTTCACTTGGTTACGCTACACGAGGGAATTATCTTAATGCTACTCGGTGTTAGTAATAATAGGAAAAACTTAATAAAATGTGTTCATGTTACACATCCAAAAAACAAAATCATGCAAGATGGATTAAAAAACATGTTGGATCATAAAAACCAATTTTACTTGGTTACGATACACGCGGGCATTATCTTAATGCTATGAAGTGTTAGTAGTAATACATGTGAGAGAAAATTAAACAAAATATCCGGGCAACATATGTTGGCCAAAGTAAAATAAAATATGTCATGGGATGCTCCAATGCTATAAGAGACTAAACTTTTAGCATCATCACAAATGGATATAACAAACTCACTTTACTTGGGTTATGCTACACACGAGCGCCAACAAAATGATGCTATGTGGAGTTAGTGCTAATACCATTTAAGGTACAAACATAAACAAAAACGATAGATAAAATATGACTCATGCAATACCATAATTGCTCCACAAACCTTTGCTTGGTCACGCTGCATGCGGGCATTATCTTAGTGCTACGCGGTGTTAGTAGTAATACATGTAAAACGGAACTTAATAAAAAATAAGTTCACTCCACACTCACATACGCATACAAAGTTCAAGTAAAATGCATGATAAGGCATATCTCATGTAGCCCACATAGGCTTTAAACAAACAAAAATATCATGAACAAACTCCATCCGGATCAAGCTATACGTGTGTGTCATATCATTGCACCGCGTTGTTAGTTTTGATATCGTATGAAGTCAAAATCAACAAAACATGGCACATGTCACACGCACCATAAAAAGCATTAAGATTGTGTCAGAAAGCTTCTGTCCGTTACGCTAAACACGGGCACCATATCAGTGTCGCGCAATGATAGTAGTAATGTGATGATGCAGAACTCATTAAAATTGGCATGTCACATATATCCATGCCACCAAAACCTAATATATCATACCAAATTCCTAAAGAAAAAAATATATATACATACCCTATGTGCCAAAGTAGGATAAAATTATGCCTAGCTAAAATCAACCATCATTCTGCACCATCATATAAATGAGGTTGACCACAACTAAACATGCTAGGAAAATGTACTCCAACATGTCAAACATGAAATCATGGAGGAGTATTTGCATGAAACCAAACTTCAAGCTCACCAACCAGGAGTTCGTCGTCGACCGCGAAGAGGATTTCTCTTGTAGTATGTTGTAATAGGAATGTGATGCAATCCTATGTAATAGATATGTTGGAATTCTTAATCAGGGGTTTTCTCTTCGGAGATGTAATTAGCAGAATTTTTAGGTAAATGTAAGAGTTCTAGAAATAAAGTACCTGCAATGTTTGATTCTATTTTTATTTGTTTGCATTTAAATTTTATTCTGTATCAATGACGTGGACGCGTATTTTCACGCCCGCCATTTTCCCGTCATTAGATTCCGGCACGCCCGGTGGGACATATTTCTCCCCTCATCTTCGAATTCCAACATAGGATTGCAACACATGAATTTCCATAGTACATGAAACATAAAGTATTATGTACGTGTACACAAAAAAAGGATGAAGAAAACTAATATATGATTTTCTTTAGTTTGAAGGTATGGAAGGCCGGGTGCCGCAGTCAATGAGCATCCGCATTGGAGACATTTGGCTTGATGTGCCAGTTGGTCCATGTGCAACTTCAACAAATTAGCATCTGGATAATATGACTGCATCACCGACTGAACATGACCAAGGAATGGAAGTCTTCTCTCCACTCAAGTTTGGGGTAAGTATGAGGGTAGACAAAGAAGGAAAAGAGAAGACAATGGACAAACTCCACTATGAGCAACCTATGAATGGGGGCAATACCATGATTATATTTCCCTCCTCATCGTTTCTTCATGGAAGGACGTCAAAGGTTCAGAATAAAGGTCAAGCTGATGCTTCAGAGCCTATTCTTCCGCTGGCTGATAAATCCATTGGAGAATGCTCTGAGACGGTTCTCAAGTTTCCCCTTGAATGCAAGAAAAGCACCCCAATTCCCATGGCTATGAAACATGTCATGTGAACCCAACGTCAACATTGTCATGTCCTTTGTCGTCATCAACACCCATTGCATATGATTCCCCTCAGACTTCATTGGAGTCGGTGTGCCATCAACCTCAGCAAAGAAATGTTCGCCATGTCAACCTTCACAATATTAAGGTCGGCAAAGTCCATATCCAATTCCCCAAGAGTGTCGACAACAATCATCCAGATCGCCTTTTTTCATATCAGCAAGGGCGGTGTAATACCCCGGTAATCGTGCTACAGTAATCCCTGAGATCAAGGTAATCATTTTGCTATAACAATGCTTAGTTACTTTGATCAATATCCCATTTGAAATTCCAGTCAAATTCTAATTCAAATTCTAAGTGAAATTCCAAATTACTCAAGCGTGAAAACAAAAATGTCCATCATGTGGCAAATAATAAATTGTTAATGCTGGTGGTGAACCAACATTTTTAAAAGTATTTAACTGCCCTTATAATAACCTAATTAAAACAGTGTCAACAACATTTAATTAGGCCAAAATATATAAGTTTGCAAGTGATCCGAAACTTTGTGAGAGTCATCATACGACTGTATTGCATTTATGTGCTAGGTCTCATAATTTACTAAAATAATCTAGTTCCCCAAATAAATAGAATACATTCTTAGAAAAAGAAAGCAGTAATATAAAAGTAAAATGGCAAGACCTCACTATCCAATTGGCCCACTTGCTATAGCCCAGCCCAGCCCACCAGTGCCTCATCCCTAACATCCTGTTTATCCCACGGGGCAGCCATCCGAAGCCCCATGGCAGCTATAAGGGCCTCCCCGTCGTCATTGACTAACCCTAGCCCATCTTCTCCCTCGCCCCCTCGCGTAGCTCTCACCGCCGCACCACCCGAATGTTGTCGTCGCCGCGCCATTGTCGTCGTCGCGGCCATCGGTCTCCTTGGCGACTGGGAGGACATCCAGAAGCTCCGGCGACGTCGACTACGCCACCTGCAATACCAGGGCGGAGCCGGGGACCACTGCTGACGTTGCCTCGACTGATCCCCTCCGCCGGCGTCCGCCTCGGCCTCGCCTTCGATCCGCCGCCTCCAGCCCCCCCTGACGTGTCTGAGCACGCCACCAGCTCCGGGGTGAGCTCGTGCATCTCCTCCCCCTCTTCGTTCATTCGCACACGCAACGTAGGCCTAGGTCCGTCGAGCCCCATCGTAGTCGGCATCAGTCGTCGCCGCACCCGTTGCTCCGGTCCATCTCCGGCCTTCCCAACCTTGCCATCAAACTCGCGATGACAATCTCGTCCGGTTCCCCCTCCTCCCAACCTCGATCCATCACCGTACATCCCGGCATCACGCATCAGACACCATGGCCAAAGCTCGGGTCGCCCGCGCGACCTGCCTCGCCTTGGGCCGCGTTTGGCCGTGCCTGCCTGCCCCGTGCTGCTCCCCGCCACGCCCAGCGCTGGCCGCCGCTCGCCCTGGTCGCGTCCAAGGCGAGCACCCGCAACCGCCGCGGTCCCTTCTCCGCATACTGCCATTGATGTTGTGCTGCAGCTCCTGCTATTGCTGTTGTGCCGTTGCAGTTGCTCTGCTTACTGCTGGTGCTCTATGCTCCGCTGCCTTGGCCGCTTGTGCTCTCCTGCTGCTGCTCTACGCTGCTACTGCTGTTGTTCCATGATGCTTTCTAGCTAGGTGTTGTTGCTTTCCTCCATGGCCAGTGTGTGTGTGCGCCTTGTGTGTGTGGTGTGTGTAGCCGCCTAGGCCACTACTACCTGGGTCGGCCCCTGTTGAGATTAGGAAACTAATCCCCATTAGTGCTAATCCCCCTAAATTAACTAAATTGATTGATTTGGTCTAGAAGTAGTCTATGTCATGTGGGCCTATCTTGTTTCTTAAAAAAAGCCTAATTTAAAGTCTGTTTCAATGTCAAGTAGGCCCCACTTATACTATTCATTGGTTGACCGGTCAATTGTTGACTGAGCCAACCCAGCCCCTGGCCCCATCGGTCATACATAGTGGGTAGGTGTTGTTGTATACAAAAGGTATTCACTGTTTTTATTTTCGAATTAGAAAGAATTAAATTCAAGAAATCATTTAATTTTGAAAATTAATAGAAAATAAACCGTAAGTCAGATGAAAAAGTTTTATATATGAAAGTTGCTCAGAAAAATCCAATGATCCGAATACACGATCCGTTCACCTATCACATGCCCCGAGCATGCTGAATATGGAACCGTCCCCTCTCTTTTCATCTGTCCGGAAAACGCCAGATGCCAAAAAAACCTACGGATGTTTTTCCTCTCCGTCTGCAATGTCTAGCACCGCGTTAGTTCACCCCTGACACCGCGTATTACCATGTTATGATTTATGATGCTGTGTTTGCTTTATATTTATTGTTTCTCCCCCCTCTTCTCTCCGGTAAACCCCGACACCGATGTTGCCCCCGTGATCGACTACGTCGACGACGACCCTTCTTCCCTTTCAGCGGAGCTTCCAGGTAAGCCCCCCCCCCCTTTGATCATTCCGATATCGCCCATTCCATTCTCTCATGCTTGCATTAGATTTTGCTACCGTAATTGTTTGCTCCTATTCTGATGCATGGCCTACTTTTGTAACATGCTTATTGTTACCTACCTTCTTATCCTAAACTACTTAGTATAGGTTGGTTAGTGATCCATCAGTGACCCCCCCCCCCCTGATCGAAGACCAGAGCCCGACACCTCACATCACTTCACGCCCCTTTTGTTGCTCGACTCTGCAGAGTTACCATCGAGTGCTGAGGGTGGAACCTCATACATCACTCCTGATGAGATCTCTATAGTTTAGCTATCCAGTCATGGTCATCGAGGGTGATTTCCTCCTTAACCACTTTCGACACGGCTCTGTCGTGCAACCCCTCAAGTGTGAACCTCGAGGGTGGATCCTCTTATGTTCACCTTGATGATTACATCGAGTGGAATTCACCGAAGGTGATTCCTCGGGTTTTCCCCTTGGTGTTAGACACACGGTTACTATGGTTACTATGACTTTACACTGAACCATGTTACTAAAGACGGGTCGGCCCTGAGGGGTACCTGCACGAGCTTAATTGCGAGTGATGTGGAGTCGGGTTGACCTGGAAGGTGCCCGCGAGATTCTTACGAGGAATGGCCGGGCATTCTTAGCCCTTGCCGCAAGTCCTCGAGACAGGGCGATGGGGTCACATCTTTCGTGAGTCTCTGCTTGTTACCGCGCGTTCCTAATCCACTACGATTTGGATATTTGATCCGAGGGGCCTATGGCCTGATAGCACTAACCATCACGTGGGCATTGTATGGGCGTTCTGCGTCTTATGCATCAACCAAAGCTTAATAGACGTCAGCGACTGAGCGGCGCGCGCTGGGTTGGACTGGTAAGCTCCTGCCTTTTTAAGGAGGTAGCTAGATCTGCTCACCAGCCGCCCACGCAACATGCAGGAGTTCCCGGGGCGATGGTCCATGACCCCTGGGGGCATAGGTTTAGCCCGGCGTGCCGACCTCTCTATTAAGCGTAGGTCGGGTTGCGGCGTATTGTTTGGCCGAGGCCGGGCAAGACCCAGGAAAGTGTGTCCGGCCGGAGTTAATCGAGCGTGGTGGGTAAGTTGGTGCACCCCTGCAGGGAAGAAAACATCAATCGATAGCCTGTCCTACGGTAACGGACACTTGGAGTTGTATCCCGATCGATACAACTAGAATTGGATACTTGAGATGAGAAATGGTTATGAGGAATGGATAGTATGGCTCTGGGATTGCTTTCTCGCAGGGAGTCGAGAAAGGATCTCTAGCCAAGGATGATAACACTACTACTACTGTACATTATGTTGATCTGTACTCTTCCATATGCTGCAAGATGCTTGAAGATGCTGGAAGATGCTAGTCTTCGATAGGCTAGGCTTTTCCCTTCTCTTCTGGCATTCTGCAGTTTAGTCCACAGATACATCCCATTTCCTTTGATACAAATGCATACTTAGTTTAGATATAATGTAAGTCTTGCGAGTACTTTGGATGAGTACTCACGGTTGCTTTGCTACCTCTTTTTCCCCTATACCTGGTTGTTGCGACCAGATGACGGATCCTAGGAGCCAGGCGATACCACTGACGACTACTACTACCCCAAAGGTGCCTACTTGATCTTAGAACCCACTGAAATGTTTGTTTCTGGGTGAAGTATGTAACTGGTTATCTTAGAGCATGGTGAAATGTTTCTTCCCAAGTGAAGTACATAAGAAAAGGTTGTTGAGTCTTGATCAAGGAAAATATGTACACGGCCATTGTTTCTTTATATTATGGTTATGCCTATTTTGCAAGGTGCATTTTTAATATGACCACGTAGGGAAGCAAATGTTCTTGTATCATCATCATTTTGTTTTCATAGAAGACAAGTGAATCTGAATAGAAATGACTTATATTTTGCATTAATGCTCACAATACAAATGTTGCAACATTATGTGCACTTAATTTAAAGAAAATTGTGACACAGAAAAAAGACTCCAACGACTTACGAGTATAAATTGTGATGAAAAAAAGAAGAAAATCAAATCATCATAATTACTCCATACCCTCATGAGTCTAAACTGGGGCACAAAAAATTACCCCAGCAACTTACGAGTATAAACTGTGATGCAAAAAAAAGAAACCATCAAGCGTACTCTACACCCACAAGAGTATAAACTGGGACACACCACAAAAAAGTGATTACTCCAACAACTTATGAGTATAAACTATGATGCTAAGAAAATAAATCATCAAGCGTACTCCATACCCTTAAGAGTATAAACTGGGGCACATAAAGAAAAAAATACTCCACACCCTCATGAGTATAAACTGAGGCGCAATTTTTTTACTCCAATGACTTATGAGTATAAACTGTGATGCAGAAAAAAAATCAAACATACTCCATACCCTCATGAGTATAAAGTGGGCACAAAAAAAACTCCAACGACTTACGAGTATAAACTGTGATGAAAAAAGCTCACCAAAAGATATATATATATATATATATATATATATATATATATATATATAACTCCATACCCTCATGAGTATAAACTGGGGCACCCAAAAAACATATACTCCAATAAACTTATGAGACTAAACTATGGCATCTAAAAAAATAAAAAACATACACTACAATAAACTTACGAGTCTAAACTGTGATAAAAAATACTCCATACCCTCATGAGTATAAACTGGGGAACACAGAAAAATACACTCCATACCCTCACGAGTCTAAACTGGGGTACCTAAAAAAACATATACTCCAATAACTTATGAGTCTAAACTGTGTCTTATAACAAAAAATACTCCAATGACTTATGAGTATAAACTGCGATGAAAAAAGAAAATCAAATCATCATACTTACTCCATACCCTCATGAGTGTAAACTGGGGCACACAAAAAATACTCCAACGACTTACGAGTATAAACTGTGATAAAAATCATCATAATTACTCCACACCCTTATGAGTATAAATTGGGGCAAAAAATAAAATATACTCCAACGACTTACGAGTATAAATTGTCACATAAAAATAAAAATACTCCATACCCTTACAAGTCTAAACTGGGGCACCAAAAAAATATACTCCAACAACTTACGAGTCTAAACTGTGAATCACCAAACATACTCCAATACATCACGAGTATAAATTGTGGCATAAACACAAATATTCTCCAAAAAACTTATGAGTCTAAACTATGTCTAAAAACCAAAAATATATACTCCAACAACTTACGAGTCTAAACTGTGATGCAAAAAAACACCAAACATACTCCAATACCTCATGAGTATAAACTGTGGCATAAAAACAAATATTCTCCAAAAACTTATGAGTCTAAACTATGTCTAAAAATCCAATAATATATTACTCCAACAACTTACGAGTTTAAACTGCGACATAAAAATCTATCACTCCAATAAACTTACGAGTATTAAACTGTGACATAAAAATCTACTCCAATGCCTCGTGAGTATAAACTATGGCATATATAAAGAAAATATTACTCCAACAACTTACGAGTCTAAAATGTGATGCGGAAAAATCATCAAACAAACTCTGCAGAAAAATCATCAAACAAACTTTGAGATAACGTGAGTATAGATTGTGTCATATAAATAAAATTTACTCCAAAATCTCATGAGTTTAAACCATGTGATAAAGTATAGCAATTTTACTCCAATAATTTACGAGTATAAATTACGACATAAAAATCATTTTTAATGGTTATAACAACGGGTCGAACATAAAGAATGACATAGTTGCCCATCGCGAAGTAAAATGCTATTTAATAAAAGGCAAAACAAAATGAAACACAAATATGAGAATAACTCATTCCTATCAATTTTGAGGAACAAATGTGTGCTCCATGATGATCTCTATGCTTGAATATTGTTGGTTACTTCCATGATGGGCCCAAAGGGGATACTAGCGCCATGAAGGTGGTGTCATAAAAGAGCACCACCATGCTCAAAAAGTTTTCAACAACCCCAAATGGATGCAACTCCACTAAGAGTAAATTAATATGCAAGTTTATGGGAGAATATTGAAAAGAGCGCAGGGGCAAGTTTTACCCTGAATCTCCTATAGTAATTAGCATGTCTTCAGAAAAATATTCTCCACAGATGTTGGGAGAATATTCGACCCAAACATCTCCTAGTATGTAGGACTTGTGAGACGTGGAAATGGAAATTTGTTCTGGGTACCCCGTGGCACGCGGGAGGGACGTTCATCTACATCACTCCCATATATAACATTATGCAAGCACATGAAGATCCTACCCCAGGAGGTTGGGGGAAAATCAACCTTACCTTATCCAATATGCTAAGGACAAGTTCATTAAAAGATGTCCAAGGCTAGAAAAACGCAATAGCTTTGAAGGTTGAAGGCATCCACAAAAGTCACATACATATCACCTTGATATTTTGGGTGAATGCCAAAACCTCTATCGAGGAATACATGGGTAAAGTTCATCTCGCCCTTCAACAAAAGTGGGAAGAGATTGTTGACTTTTGAAATCATTTGGCCACTAAGATATATAACAAAACGAAATACATCTTGGAGTTGAGACGACCATCCATCTCGAGGCTCATTGTGTATATAAACATGCATACTGCATCATGAGGCCAGGGTAAATTCTCTGAATCACATGAGTATAGTAAGATGTTCAAGGCAACATGAATATGGATTGTTAGCCATATGTACAAAAAAATTATATATACTCCAACATCTTAAGAGTATAAACCGTGCTGCAAGAAATCAACGGAAATTAAATCAACAACAACAACAAAGCCTTTAGTCCTAAATAAGTTGGGGTAGGCTAGAGGTGAAACCCATAAGATCTCGCAACCAACTCATGGCTCTGGCACATGGATAGCAAGCTTCCATGCACCCCTGTCCATAGCTAGCTCTTTGGTGATACTCCAATCCTTCAGGTCTCTCTTAACGGACTCCTCCCATGTCAAATTCAGTCTACCCCATCCTCTCTTGACATTCTCCGCACACTTTAGCTATCCACTATGCACCGGAGCTTCTGGAGGCCTGCGCTGAATATGCGCAAACCATCTCAGACGATGTTGGACAAGCTTCTCTTCAATTGGTGCTACCCCAACTATATCTCGTATATCATCATTCCGGACTCGATCCTTCCTCGTGTGGCCACACATCCATCTCAACATACGCATCTCCGCCACACCTAACTATTGAACATGTCGCCTTTTAGTCGGCCAACACTCAGCGCCATACAACATTGCGGGTTGAACCGCCATCCTATAGAACTTGCCTTTTAACTTTTGTGGCACTCTCTTGTCACAAAGAATGCCAGAAGCTTGGTGCCACTTCATCCATCCGGCTTTGATTCGATGGTTCACATCTTCATCAATACCCCCATCCTCCTACAGCATTGACCCCAAATACCGAAAGGTGTCCTTCTGAGGTACCACCTGGCCATCAAGGCTAACCTCCTCCTCACACCTAGTAGTACTGAAACCGCACATCATGTACTCGGTTTTAGTTCTACTAAGCCTAAACCCTTTCGATTCCAAGGTTTGTCTCCATAACTCTAACTTCCTATTTACCCCCGTCCGACTATCATCAACTAGCACCACATCGTCCGCAAAGAGCATACACCATGGGATATCTCCTTGTATATCCCTTGTGACCTCATCCATCACAAATGCAAAAAGATAAGAGCTCAAAGCTGACCCCTGATGCAGTCCTATCTTAATCGGGAAGTCATCAGTGTCGACATCACTTGTTCGAACACTTGTCACAACATTATCGTACATGTCCTTGATGAGGGTAATGTACTTTGCTGGGACTTTGTGTTTCTCCAAGGCCCACCACATGACATTCCGCGGTATCTTATCACAGGCCTTCTCCAAGTCAATGAACACCATATGCACGTCCTTCTTTTGCTCCCTATATCTCTCCATAAGTTGTCGTACCAAGAAAATGGCTTCCATGGTCGACCTCCCAGGCATGAAACCAAACTGATTTTTGGTCACGCTTTTCATTCTTCCTAAGCGGTGCTCAATGACTCTCTCCCATAGCTTCATTGTATGGCTCATCAGCTTAATTCCACGGTAATTAGTACAACTCTGAACATCCCCCTTGTTCTTGAAGATTGGTACTAATATACTCCGTCTCCATTCTTCTGGCATCTTGTTTGCCCGAAAAATGAGGTTGAAAAGCTTGGTTAGCCATACTATTGCTATGTCCCCGAGACCTTTCCACACCTCAATGGGGATACAATCAGGGCCCATCGCCTTGCCTCCTTTCATCCTTTTTAAAGCCTCCTTGACCTCAGACTCCTGGATTCGCCGCACAAAACGCATGCTGGTCTCATCAAAGGAGTCGTCCAGTTCAATGGTAGAACTCTCATTCTCCCCATTGAACAGCTTGTCGAAGTACTCCCGCCATCTATGCTTAATCTCCTCGTCCTTCACCAAGAGTTGGCCTGCTCCGTCCTTGATGCATATGACTTGGCCAATATCCCTCGTCTTCCTCTCTCGGATCTTGGCCATCTTATAGATGTCCCTTTCACCTTCCTTCGTGCCTAACCGTTGGTAGAGGTCCTCATATGCCCGACCCCTTGCTTCACCAATAGCTCGCTTTGCGGCCTTCTTCGCCATCTTGTACTTCTTTATGTTGTCTGCACTCCTATCCAAGTATAGGCATTTGAAGCAATCTTTCTTCTCTTTAATCGCCTTCTGGACATCATCATTCCACCACCAGGTATCCTTATCTTCGCTTCTCCTTCCCCTGGACACTCCAAGCTCCTCCGAGGCCACCTTACGAATGCAAGTCGCCATCTTCGTCCACACATTGTTCGCATCTCCTCCTTCCTCCCAAGGTCCCTCCTTAATGACCCTCTCCTTGAACGCTAGAGCTACCTCCCCCTTGAGCTTCCACCACTTCGTTCTAGCAACTTTGGCACGCTTATCCCGCTGGACACAAATCCGAAAGCGGAAGTCAGCAACCACCAGCTTATGCTGGGGTACAACACTCTCTCCAGGTATCACCTTACAGTCTAGGCACGCACGCCTATCTTCTCTTCTCGAGAGGATGAAATCAATCTGGCTAGAGTGTTGGCCACTAGTAAAAGTCACCAGAGGTGATTCTCTCTTTCTAAAGAGGGTGTTAGCTACAATCATGTTGTAGGCTAGAGCAAAGCTTAAGACATCTTCTCCTTCTTGATTCCTGATGCCATAGCCAAAGCCCCCGTGCGCCCCTTCAAAACCTGTGTTAGATGTACCCACGTGGCCATTGAGGTCTCCTCCTATGAAGAGCTTCTCACCAATAGGTACACTCCTAACCATGTCTTCCAGGCCTTCCCAGAACTCCCTCTTGGTGTTCTCATTGTGGCCTACTTGCGGGGCATACGCACTGATAACATTGAGAACCAAGTCCTCAACTACCAGCTTGACCAGGATAATCTAGTCCCCACGTCTCTTGACGTCTACCACTCCATACTTGAGGCTCTTGTTGATCAAGATGCCTACGCCATTTCTGTTTGCAGCCGTCCTTGTGTACCACAGCTTGAAGCCGGTATCCTCCACCTCCTTCGCCTTCTGTCCTCTCCATTTGGTTTCTTGGACGCAAAGGATATCAATACCTCTCCTCACCGCTGCATCAACTAGCTCCCGAAGCTTCCCTGTCAGAGACCCTACGTTCCAGCTACCTAAGCGAATCCTCCTAGGCTCGGCTAGCTTCCTTACCCTTCGCACTCGTCGAGTCAAATGCGAAGACCCTTGTCCATTTTTCACTACATCCAGGCGCCGATGTAGCGCGCCACTAAGGATGCGATGACCCGATCCTTGCTCACTTGCCACCGTATCCGGATCAAGATACAGCGTGCCACCTTGGGGGTGACGGCCCGGCCCTTGCCCATTTTCCACCACACCCGGGTTCCGATGTAGCGCGTCGCTGAGAGGGTTACGCCCCAACGAAAATCTTTTGGGTTTCATCTCCATAAGAGTGCTGAGTTTTTCCGTTGGCTCGCCAAGCCTATCACAACCCTCCTCCTTTACCCGGGCTTGGGACCGGCTATGTTGAGACGCGGATTTATCAACGGAAATTAAATATTCATCAAAAATTTGAAGTTCAAACATGTGCATCTAGGAGTAAATACTCCTAACATCAAATTAAATAACCATATGTCTAAAAGTGCTCCAATGCTTCAAGAGACAAAACTGCAAGCATACATTACTCTCTCGAGCAAAAGGTGCAAGAGCAATCATATTTCGCCAAAACTTGCCTCACTGGCTCAAATTGGAAATGCAAGTATGCATAAAAAATCATGTCTTGTCAGCCTACATAATGATTGATCTAAATTCCAAAAGTGTTTCTGGAAAATAGCAGAGTCACTCATAATCAAGTGGCTAAAGCCCACCCGGGAGTGCCACCGAAACAAAAAAAGGATCAAATACGCTCCTTTGTTTCTTTTGAACGGAAATATGTTAACAACAAAGCATATCTTCTATGAAATCGTAGAAAGTCAAATAACAATCAATTTCAAACATATGACCCAATGCCATATCAACATAAGCCAGGTCATTAAAATAACTCTCTAATGCTTAACAAGATAAAAGTATAAGCATGGATATTCTATGTATAAAAAAGCCTAATGTTTCATGAGTCTAGCAAGAAACGAAACTAATAGCATCATCATTTCAAAAAAGGGTCACGTGAATTAACAAAAATAATAGTAAATAAATATGATCAACTTGACAAATACATACAAAAGGTATACCATTAAAATATGGTGGTAAATCAAGAGAATTGGGACAATTATTCTTGTTGGACGTAGTTATATGGCGGCCATCCCGTAACAACATCATAAGATTTAGTCCTTATCCGATTAAAAGATCCAAACAAACTTTCAAAGCAGCGTACCACATGTACGTGAGGCTAATATCTGGCCGATAATTTTTTGAATAAAATAACAGTATATGCGTACGCCTCCGATGCTATGCCAAGTATTGGAAATACGCTAAAAAAAATATACGCATATTTTCGAGCTCTGAATCCGAATATTAATTAAAAAAATACTCGCATTCAGACCTCGAGGGGCATGTGTTGACACCGATTTTGGCCGAAGAGAATATAGTGCGATTAAAACAAATGAATTACTTTAAATGGTGAAAATGATAAAATACACCATTGAGTGTAAACGACCATGGTGAATTTCTATCGCTTAATACAAAACAGCGGGCACACAAAATAAATTAATAAAGGAGCTATTGTTTGGGAAATTTGCAAAGTGAATAAAAATCTCCATGAAAAATTTGTCCCGACTAAAATCATACGTAATCTTCATACATGCACGCCACCACCTACGGCGGGTGCCAGATACCAACATAAAATCATAATATTTCTGAAATTTCGACCGTATGGTAAATGGAGTCCTTCTTCCACCGCCGGTTAGAAATATCGATGTGACACATAAAAATATATATCGCGCAAAAAAATATGCGCAGTATATGGAAATAAATAAATAATGCTTCTAATGGGGCATCGACACATGCGTATTCAGTCAGGAAATATTTGGTCGACGTGTACATTCATCTTATATATATGACATTGAACTTTGAATTGCATAGAAAATAATTAAGCATGCACACCATCATTATAAACCTTAATGCATCATTAATATCTAACCATGTTTAGCCTTTAAAGAAAAATATAGCCACATATGCATGGCTGTGACTCCCAAAAAGCTGTTGTGCATGCACGCAAGTGGTGGAGCCAAGGCCCACATGCCAACTAAAATAATCTAAGCCCGTCAGCTAATTAGAGGCAAGTGACCGGTTTAAATCTCAGTCAACTAGCAATTAAGGAATAGATTAAAGAAAGAAGCCAGCCGGCCGCTCCCATGATCTCATGCACGACCCCATGATCAGGAACGTGGGTGCGCCCACCAGAGAATCTGCTGCTCTCCTGCCCCTATAAATACTTCCATACCTGCACGTACAAGAGGTTGGACTGCTCATTTCATCTGCTGTTCTGCTACTGCTACACATATACTGCTACAAGAAAAATCCCACACACACATAGTTAGGAGAAGGAAATTTGGAGGAGTTCAACAAGAAGGTGAGATTTATGGTGCTCTCCTAATCCTTTTACTTTTCTGGTTGGACTCATTTTTGCTGCAGAGTTCTCTGGTTTTCTTCCTCCCCTAGTAGCAATATTCTACTACACACCATAAATCATATAAAAGCACATAGAGAAAGAAGAGGCAGGCGTGGTGCTTGCTAGAAGGTTGAAGGTGAGATTCATGGCTCTTCCCTAGCCCCTAATTTGGCCATTGTGGTACAGATCAGGGAGCTTTTTTCTTCCTCCCCTCTCAAAACTCTATCCCTTGTTTTGGCCATCATGTTACAAATCAAGGAGCATGTTTCATCTCTCCAAAATTCTCGTCCTTAGTCCGTCCATCACGGTACAGACTAAGGTGCATGTTTAATCCATCTCAAATTTTTGTCCTTGGTTCGTCCATCACAGTACAAACCAAGGGACATGTTACATACACCCCAAATTATTGTCTTTGGTTCGGCCATCATGGTACAAATCAAGGAGCATGTTATATCTATCCCAAACTTTCGCCTTCGACTCGGCCATCGCGGTACGAGCGAAGAAGCATGCATGTTCCTTCTGCATATTGCATATGCTTCGTCCTAATGATCTCCTTCTTGATTGGGTCCCCTTAGCGATACAGGCCAGGACGATCGACTAGTTTCTTGGTTTGGTCCCTATACGCGGATACGAATCAAGAGATTATCATAGGAACGAAAACTTCATTAAAAATGACTTAATTTGGTCATCATAAAAAAATGGATATGACTAAGTTGGAATGAAATCACGAATATGCTAAACTGAATTCGTTCTTGTTCGGTTGCGCTACGGACCTTATGTGTCGCGTTAGCTGTAATACGAACAAGAATATATGAAATGTTGCTTCACTTGGTTACGCTACACGAGGGCATTATCTTAATGCTACTCGGTGTTAGTAGTAATATGAGTAGGGCAAAACTTATTAAAAATGTGTTCATGTTGCACACAGAAAAAACAAAATCATGCAAGATGGATTATAAAACATGTTGATCATAAAAACCAACCTTACTTGGTTACGCTACACGCGGGCATTATCTTAATGCTATGAAGTGTTAGTAGTAATACATGTGAGAGAAAATTAAACAAAATATGCGGGCCACATATTTTGGCCAAAGTAAAATAACATATGTCATTGGATGCTCCAATGCTATAAGAGCCTAAACTATTAGCATCGTCACAAATGGATATCAAAAACTCACTTTACTTGGGTTATGCTACACACGAGCGCCAACGAAATGACGCTATGTGGAGTTGGTGCTAATACCATGTAAGTTACAAACATAAAAAACGATAGATAAAATATGAATCATGCAATACCATAATTTCTCCACAAACCTTTGCTTGGTTACATTGCACGCGGGCATTATCTTAGTGCTACGTGGTGTTAGTAGTAATACAGGTAAAACCGAACTTAATAAAAAAATAAGTTCACTCCACATTCACATATGCATACAAAGTTCAAGTAAAATTCATGTTAAGGCATATCTCATGTAGCCCACAGAAGCTTTAAACAAACAAAAATATCATAAACAAACTCCATCCGGGTCAAGCTATACGTGTGTGTCATATCATTGCATCGCGTTGTTAGTTTTGATACTGTATGAAGTCAAAATCAATAAAACATGGCACATATCACACGCACCATAAAAAGCATTAACATTGTGTCAGAAAGCTTCCGTCCATTACGCTACACATGGGCACCACATCAGTGTCGCGCAATGATAGTAGTAATGTGATGATGCAGAACTCATTAAAATTGGCATGTCACATATATCCATGCCACCAAAACCTAATATATCATACCAAATTCCTAAAGATATATATATATATATATACATACCCTATGTGCCAAACATAGGATAAAATTATGCCTAGCCAAAATCAACCATCATTCTGCACCATCATATAAATGAGGTTGACCACAACTAAACATGCTAGGAAAATATACTCCAACATGTCAAACATGAAATCATGAGGAGTATTTGCATGAAACCAAACTTCAAGCTCACCAACCAGGAGTTCATCGTCGACCGCGAAGAGAATTTCTCTTGTAGTATATTGTAATAGGAATGTGATGCAATCCTATGTAATAGATATGTTGGAATTCTTAATCAGGGGTTTTCTCTTCGGAGATGTAATTAACAATTTTTTTATGTAAATGTAAGAGTTTTGGAAATAAAGTACCTACAATGTTTTGGAAATAAAGTACCTACAATATTCAGCTCCTAGGGGGATAGATTGGTAGGAAAAGACCATCGCTCGTCCCCGACCGCCACTCATAAGGAAGACAATCAACAAATAAATCATGCTCTGACTTCATCACATAACGGTTCACCATACATGCATGCTACGGGAATCACAAACTTTAACACAAGTATCTCTCAAATTCACAACTACTCAACTAGCATGACTCTAATATTACCATCTACATATCTCAAAACAATCATTAAGTATCAAACTTCTCATAGTATTCAATGCACTCTATGGAAGTTTTTATTATACCCATCTTGAATGCCCATCATAGTAGGACTAATTTTATAACCCAAGCAAATTACCATGCTGTTCTAAATACTCTCAAAATAATATAAGTGAAGCATGAGAGTTCATCTATTTCTTCAAAATAAAACCACCGTCGTGCTCTAAAAAGATATAAGTGAAGCACTAGAGCAAATGACAAACTACTCCAAAAGATATAAGTGAAGATCAATGAGTAGTCGAATAATTATGCAACTATGTGAAGACTCTCGAACATTTAAGAATTTAAGATCTTGGTATATTATTCAAAATGACGGTCCAAGCAAAACACATATCATGTGGTGAATAAAAATATAGCTCCAAGTAAAGTTACCAATGAACGATGCCGCGAGAGAGGATGCCTTCCGAGGCATCACCAAGCTTAGGCTCTTGGTTGTCCTTGAATATTACCTTGGCTTGCCTTGGGCATCCCCAAGCTTAGGCTCTTGCCACTCCTTGTTCCATAGTGCATCAAATCTTTACCCAAAACTTGAAAACTTCACAACACAAAACTCAACAAATAACTTGTAAGCTCCATTAGTATAAGAAAATAAATCACCACTTAGGTATTGTTGTGAACACATTCTAAATTCATATTGGTGTAATATCTACTGTATTCCAACTTATCTATGGTTCATACCCTCCGATACTACTCATAGATTCATCAAAATAAGCAAACAACACAACGAAAACAGAATCTATCAAAAACAGAACAATGTGTAGTAATATGGAGATTTCGAATACTTTTGTAAATCCAAAAATCCTGAGAAATTAGGAAGTCCTAGGCAATTTGTTTATTAATCTACTGCAAGAGGAATTGGTATTTTATCGCTCTGTGATAAGAAATGAAAATTATTCTCGTGAGCGCATACTTTCTTTTTTTACAGCAAGATCAAATGGCAATCCCCCAAGAAGATCCTAAAGGCTTTACTTGGCACAAAAACTAATTAAAACATAAAACACAATCATAACAGAGGATAGATGATTTATTTATTACTAAATAGGAACAAAACGCAAGGAACAAAAAAAATTGGTTACCTCCCAACAAGCGCTATCCTTGAACGCCCCTAGCTAGGCATGATGATTTCAATGATGCTCACATAAAAGATAATAATTAAAACATAAAGGGAGCATCATGAAGAATATAACTAGAACATTTAAGCCTAACCCACTTCCTATGCATAGGGATTTTGTGAGAAAACAACTTGCGGGAACAAGAATCAACTTGCATAGGAAGTTAAAACAAGCATAACTTCAAAACTTTAAGCACATAGAGAGGAAACTTGATATTATTGCAATTCCTACAAGCATATATTCCTCCCTCATAATAATTTTCAGTAGCATCATGTAACACCCCGGATGTAACTTACCATATTTGTACTTCGACTCTTGCCATTTCTAGCTTTAAGTTATGAGATTCGTGGTTGGGTTCTTGCCTTCGTTTTGCATTTTGTTCATGTCATGCATTTCATATCATGTCATCATGTGCATCGCATTTGCATACGTGTTCGTCTTTTGCATCCGAGCATTTTCCCTGTTGTCCGTTTTGCAATCCGGCACTCCTACGTCCTCCGGCGCCCACTTTTGCCTCTTTTCGTGAGTGGGTGTTAAACGTTCTCGGAATGGACCGAGATTTTCCAAGCGGCCTTGGTACACCACCGGTACATCACCTATCAAGTTTCGTGCCATTTGGAGTTCGTTTGATACTCCAACGGTTAACCGGGGAACCGTAAAGGCCTCGTGTGTGTTGCAGCCCAACAGCCCTCCAAAGTGGCCCAATAACCCTTCCAAACCTACCGTGGCCGAAAACTACACCTCATTTGGACACTCCCACCTCCTTCTAGGTATAAATATGTGCACTCCTCCGAATTTTCGGGTCCAAACCCTAGTTCCACCTCACCCTCCGCCCCGGACGCGTCCGCCGGCACCGGACACGTTCGTGCCACCGCACCCGGCGAATCGCCGCCTACCACGTGCCCTGCTCCACCGCCTCCGCCGCCGACCCGCCGCAGCATGCAGTGGGCCCCCGAGGCCCGGTCGCCATCCGCCGCTGCCCGTGTCCCGCGCCTCCTCTCGGCTCCGCTCACGGCCGCCTCGCTCCCTCGCCGCCGGCCACCGCCAGCCATCGCCGCCTCGCCGTCGTTCGTGCCTTCGCCGGCCGGCGCTGCGCCGCCTCCGCCGCCCCTGGCCGCGCGCCGCCCCACATGTCGCGGATTCGGTCGGGCCGAACTGGATCCGGCCGCCTCCCCTGCCTCCCCGGAGTCTTCCCCGACAAACTCCGGTCGCCGCGTCCCGTTCTCCGGCGACATCCCGGCCTTCCTCGTTTTCCACACCAGATATGGATCCTGAGAGGTTGGCCTCGTTTTCCCCTAAGTCCTTTTCTGCAATATTTTCAATCTTTGTTCATCATGCCATAACTCCTCATCCGTAGATCCTTTTTGCATGCATGTCATATAAAAATGTTCATCATGATGTGCTCTTTATTTTGTTCCATTGTGCCAGGCTTGTTTGAGTCCATCTTGATGCCCTAATAGTTGATGCAGGAGTGCTATACAATGTTAGTTGTTGATTCTTAGCAGAGTATGAGCATTTATCATTTTGGCTACAATTGTTGTGTGCTACATATGGTCATGTGCTCTACATGTGTTTTGGACTATGCCATGCCATACAGGGGTGTATGCCATGTATTTTTGTGTTCTCTGTGGTGACTAGCACAAGCATGCAAAGTAGCTCTCGTGATATTGCTGATTTCAGAGACTTAGAATTTCACCAAGTCTTTGCTCTGCTGTTATTTTGTATGCCATGTATTCATGTTGCTACAGTGAGATCCATACTTCTTTTGAGTATGTTCAGTAAGGATGATTTTTACATATGGTTATGCTCTATCCATCCATGCCCCTGTTTGCATTTATAAAGTCCCCTAGCATGACTTAATCTTGCTCTACGTTTTCTATAAAATGTTCCTGGCAGATTGTTTACATGTTAATCAATTTTGCCATGGATGTTGTAGTTGATCCATGCATGCTATGAACTTGCTATTGCATTGGTTAGATTCATAAACATGTCTTCTTGCTATTGCTATTCTTATCTTGTCAAGAAATGCCTTGTGGTGTCTGAATCTGTTAACGAAACTTGCTATGTTTACATGGGTGCCATCATATCTTCTGATCCTTTTTGGCTTATGGTCATTAAGAGACTTTTGTTCTATGCTTTGAGTAGATTCATGCCATGCCTTGTATTGCTATGATATGTTCCTGTAGCATGTTGTTAGCTTTCTCTAAACATGTCTTCCTGATGTTAATTCCTGGCATGTTATTTTCACTAAGTTTGCGAAGCTGATATCTTTTGCACTTTTGCCATGCTTGTTTGAACATGTTCTTGTGTGTTTTAGCCGTAGCTCAGTGTTCATCTTTTGTCAAGCATCTTGAGTAGATCACTGCCATGTGCTTTGTTGCTATGTTGGAGTTCAGTAGCTTAGTTTCTTGTTGCATTCTATGTGGCATCATGCTGTTAATCACAGAATGGCGCCATTCTTGTTTTGCTTGCCATTTGCAAACCGTGCATCCGATTCCGGTGATCTTTATATCGATTTCGAATGAAATCAACTCATCTTTCTAGTGGCACACTTGGTTTGGCAAGTTGATGCCTTGATCAATCTTTTCCTTCCGGAGCTCGCATATGCATTGCATATCACATCCCGCATATCAGGCAATGTTTTGCATCATGTTGCTTGCACATTGCACCGTGGTTGATTGTGGTTTCCTTTGCTTGTGTTCTTGCCTTGGGTAGAGCCAGGAGACGAGTTCGTGATCGAGGACCCATTGAGTACGCTTACGAGGATCAAGCTTCCGTCAAATCGGAGAACTTTGCAGGCAAGGTGACCAAACCCTCGAAATCACTTCTATGTTTGCTTGCTAGTTATTAGCTCTTTTGCTATGCCGTGATACCTACCACTTGCTATATCATGCCTCCCATATTGCCATGTCAAGCCTCTAACCCACCTTTCCTGGCAAACCGTTGTTTGGCTATGTTACCGCTTTGCTCAGCCCCTCTTATAGCGTTGTTAGTTGCAGGTGAAGGTGGAGTTTGTTCCATGTTGGAACATGGATATTGTTGGGATATCATTATTATATTCTTGTTTACTTTAATGCATCTATATACTTGCTAAAGGGTGGAAGGCTCGGCCTTATGCCTAGTGTTTTGTTCCACTCTTGCCGCCCTAGTTTCCGTCATACCAGTGTTATGTTCCTTGATTTTGCGTTCCTTACGCGGTTGGGTGTTATGGGAACCCCTTGAAAGTTCACTTTGAATAAAACTCCTCCAGCAAGGCCCGACCTTGGTTTTACCATTTTCCTACCTACCACCATATACCTTCCCTTGGGTTCTGCAGACTCAAGGGTCATCTTTATTTTAAACCCACCCACCCCCCCGGGCCAGTGCTCCTCTAAGTGTTGGTCCGAACTGAGCTGCCTGCGGGGCCACCTCGGGGAAACTCGAGGTTTGGTTTTACTCGTAGCCTGTCTCATCCGGTGTTGCCCTGACAACGAGATATGTGTGACTCCTATCGGGATTTGTCGGCACATCGGGTGGCTTTGCTGGTCTTGTTTTACCATTGTCGAGATGTCTTGTAACCGGGATTCCGAGACTGATCGGGTCTTCCCGGGAGAAGGAATATCCTTTGTTGACCGTGAGAGCTTGTGATGGGCTAAGTTGGGACACCCCTGTAGGGTTATGAACTTTCGAAAGCCGTGCCCGCGGTTATGCGCAGATGTGAATTTGTTAATGTCCGGTTGTAGAGAACTTGAACATAACTTAATTAAAATGAATCAACCGCGTGTGTAGCCGTGATGGTCTCTTTTCGACGGAGTCCGGGAAGAGAACACGGTCTCGTGTTATGCTTCAACGTAAGTAGCTTCAGGATCACTTCTTGATCACTATTTAGTTTCTCGACCACGCTTTGCTTCTCTTCTCGCTCTCAGTTGCGTAAGTTAGCCACCATATATGCTAGTGCTTGCTGCAGCTCCACCTCACTAGCTTTTCCTACCTTTAAGCTAAAATCGTCTTGATCGCGAGGGTGTGAGATTGCTGAGTCCCTGTGACTCACGGATTACTTCCAAAACCAGATGCTGGTGCCGATGATGCCGGTGCAGGGGACGCTACTGAACTCAAGTGGGAGTTCGACGAGGATTCGGGACGTTACTATGTGTCTTTTCTGGATGATCAGTAGTGGAGCCCAGTAGGGGCGATCGGGGATCTAGCATTTGGGGTTGTCTTTATTTATGTTGGTTCCATAGTCAGACCTTGATTGTATTTTGGATGATGTAATGCTATATTTATGTATTGTGTGAAGTGGCGATTGTAAGCCAACTCTTTATCCCTTTCTTTTTCAGTACATGGAATGTGTAAAGATTACCCCTCTTGCGACATGCCTACTATGCGGTTATGCCTCTAAGTCGTGCTCCGACACGTGGGAGATATAGCCGCATCGTGGGTGTTACACATCATGAATGAATTCAACAATATAACCATCACATAAAGCATTTTTTCATGATCTACAAGCATAGAATTTTTATTACTCTCCACATAAGCAAAATTCTTCTCATGAATAGTAGTGGGAGCAATCTCAACAAAATAACTATCATGTGAGACATAATCCAATTGAAATTTAAAATCATGATGACAAGTTTCATGGATATCATTATTCTTTATAGCATACGTGTCATCACAATAATCATCATAGATAGGAGGGATGCTTTCATCATAATAAATTTGCTCATCAAAACTTGGGGGACAAAAAATATCATCTTCATCAAACATAGCATCCCCAAGCTTGTGGCTTTGCATATCATTAGCATCATGGGTATTCAAAGAATTCATACTAACAACATTGCAATCATGCTCATCATCCAAAGATTTAGTGCCAAACATTTTAATGCATTCTTCTTCTAACACTTTGGCACAATTATAGGTATCCTTATTTTCACGAAAGATATTAAAAATATGAAACATATGAGGCAACCTTAATTCCATTTTTTTGTAGTTTTCTTTTATAGACTAAACTAGTGATAAAACAAGAAACTAAAAGATTTGATTGCAAGATCTAAAGATATACCTTCAAGCGCTAACCTCCCCGGCAACGGCGCTAGAAAAGAGCTTGATGTCTATTACACAACCTTCTTCTTGTTGACGTTGTTGGTCCTCCAAGTGCAGAGGTTTGTAGGACAGTAGCAAATTTCATTCAAGTGGATGACCTACGGTTTATCAATCCATGGGAGGCATAGGATGAAGATGGTCTCTCTCAAACAACCCTGCAACCAAATAACAAAGAGTCTCTTGTGTCCCAAACACACCCAATACAATGGTAAATTGTATAGGTGCACTAGTTCGGCGAAGAGATGGTGATACAGGTGCAATATGGATAGTAGATATAGGTTTTTGTAATCTGAAAATATAAAAACAGCAAGGTAACAAATGATAAAAGTGAGCGAAAACGGTATTGCAATGTATTGAAACAAGGCCTAGGGTTCATACTTTCACTAGTGCAAGTTCTCTCAACAATAATAACATAATTAGATCATATAACTATCCCTCAACATGCAACAAAGAGTCACTCCAAAGTCACTAATAGCGGAGAACAAACGAAGAGATTATTGTAGGGTACGAAACCACCTCAAAGTTATCCTTTCTGATCAATCTATTCAAGAGTCTGTAGTAAAATAACATGAAGCTATTCTTTCCGTTCAATCTATCCTAGAGTTCGTACTAGAATAACACCTTAAGACACAAATCAACCAAAACCCTAGTGTCACCTAGATACTCCAATGTCACCTCAAGTATCCGTGGGTATGATTGTACGTTATGCATCACACAATCTCAGATTCATCTATTCAACCAACACAAAGACTTCAAAGAGTGCCCCAAAGTTTCTACCAGAGAGTCAAGAAGAAAATGTGTGCCAACCCCTATGCATAAGTTCAAAAGGTCATGCAACGCGCAAGTTGATCACCAAAACATACATCAAGTAGATCACGTGAATATCCCATTGTCACCACAGATAAGCACATGCAAGACATACATCAATTGTTCTCAAATCCTTAAAGACTCAATCCGATAAGATAACTTCAAAGGGAAAACTCAATTCATCACAAGGAGATAGAGGGGGAGAAACATCATAAGATCCAACTATAGTAGCAAAGCTCACAATACATCAAGATCGTTTCGAATCAAGAACACGAGAGAGAGAGAGAGAGCACCAGGATGATGAAGATGGCCACCGGAGAGGGATTCCCCCATATGACAGGGTACGAGACCGGGTCTAGATTGGTTTTCGGTGGCTACAAAGGCTTGCGGCGGCGGAACTCCCAATCTAGGTTTCTTTTTGGAGGTTTGGGTATATATAAGAGGTGTTGGAGTCAGGAACAAGTCAGGGGGGTCCCCGAGGTGGCCACAAGGCAGGGAGCGCGCCCATGGGGTAGGGCACGCCCCCACCCTCGTGGGTGCCTCGGGACTCTTCTGGCCCATCTCCAGTACTCCATGGGCTTCTTCTGGTCCAAAAATAATCTCCATGAATTTTCAGGTCAATTGGACTCCGTTTGGTTTTCCTTTTCTGCGATACTCAAAAACAAGGAAAAACAAAAACTGGCACTAGGCTCTAGGTTAATAGGTTAGTCTCAAAAATCATATAAATGCATATAAAACATCCAAGATTGATAATATAATAACATGGAAAAATCAAAAATTATAGATACGTTGGAGACGTATCAAGCCCCCTGTCGGTGTCAAAACCGGCGGATCTCGGGTAGGGCGTCCCGAACTGTGCGTCTAGGCCGGATGGTAACAGGAGGCAAGGGACACGAAGTTTTACCCAGGTTCGGGCCCTCTTGATGGAGGTAAAACCCTATGTCCTGCTTGATTAATATTGATGATATGGGTAGTACAAGAGTAGATCTACCACGAGATCGGAGAGGCTAAACCCTAGAAGCTAGCCTATGGTATGATTGATGTTCTGTATGTTGTCCTACGGACTAAAACCCTCCGGTTTATATAGACACCGGAGAGGGTTAGGGTTACACAAAGTCGATTACAATGGTAGGAGATCCACATATTCGTATCGCCAAGCTTGCCTTCCACGCCAAGGAAAGTCCCTCCCGGACACGGGACGAAGTCTTCAATCTTGTATCTTCATAGTCCAGGAGTCCGGCTGAAGGTATAGTCCGGCCATATGGACACCCCCTAATCCAGGACTCCCTCAGTAGCCCCCGAACCAGGCTTAAATGATGATGAGTCCGGCGCGCAGATTGTCTTCGGCATTGCAAGGCGGGTTCTCCTTCAAATTCTGTGTACCTGTCGAATAAAGTCCGGCTTCTTGTAAATGTTGCGCTCCTCGGCTTCTACGCCCAATAATGGCCGTCTCCCACGTGTCAAACGAATATGAAAAGTCTGAGTGTTTTTACATCCACACCCCTAGCCGCGTAAATGAGCCGCCCATTTAAGGGGACGAGGATTTAGATCCAAACCACACCTTCTCCCCTTCGCGAGTGTTCATCAGAGCGCATCCGACAAAGGTCCATACCACCATGGCCAGCCGTCGCAACTCCCCCTTTCGCCCCTCCAGCCCTCAGCCTGGATATTGGGAGAGATGCTCCATCCCGCATAGCGAGCTAGTGACGCTCCAGACCAAGGGATTTCTTCCCCCGGCCTATATGGTCCCGGTTCGAGCCGGTCTTGCCATCTATAATGGTGGAGAGCAAGCGGAGAGTGCCCCTAATCCCTCCAAAGGAGAGCGGGTATGCCTCGTCCCTTATTTAATAAGAGGGCTCGGATTTCCAATCCATCCATTTCTCCGGGGGCTCCTGGAGTTCTATGGCCTCCAGCTACACAATCTCACGCCTGCCTCCGTATTGCATATCGCGTGCTTCGTAGCCCTCTACGAGCTGTTCTTGGGTGTTGAGGCTCATTTCGGGCTGTGGAAAGAGCTATTCTGCCTTGTGCCCTGCTCTCAGAAGGGGTCGATATATCAAGTGGGCGGAGCCGAAGTGTGGCGCATCGCCGGGACCGGATATCTATCCGGAACCCCAAAGAAGGCGTCCGAGGACTGGCCTTCAGAATGGTTTTACATAGAGGACGTCTCGCTGCCGGATCCTGTCCGGATTGGCCTCCCTGAGTTCGAAAGTGCTCCACTAAAGAAGCGCCTAAGTTGGCGTCCACGAAGCCCTCAGAGGGAAAGTGACAAGGACGTCCGTTACCTGATGAGCCGGATAAGATTGTTAGCTCATTCTGGACTGACCATGATCGGGGTCATGGCCGCATGCATCATGCGAGGGGTGCAGCCGCTATAGTACAGAGGCCACCCCATGTGGGATTTCAACGGGGAGGACGACGCCACCCGCTACGGCCATAAGGGACCGGATTCGGCTGCGGCCCTAACAAAGACCTTGTCCGCTTTGTACAAGGGAGAAGAGGAGGAATTTCTCCGCGTCAACCCGCAGGGTGGATTTTCTATGTACAATCCCCCAAGCTAGGTAAGTGGTTTACTTGCCCATCCATTTTATATTCCCATTGTTAAATATTCAATCTAACGACTTTAACGCAGGAACTGCGCCAGGCTGTTAAAGAAATAAACAGCCCTCCTCCACAACCCGAGGACCCAGGACGGTCCCTCGACCCGGCCTCTCAAGAGGATCCGGACTTATCTGTGGAGCTGATTGATGGAGTGTTTCATCAATTGAGCAAGGACAACGCCTTGGTGGCCATTACGGCCGATTACCCAGGGATAATCCCGGCCTCCCAGGTAACTGAGATCGAAGTCCTAGTACCCCGAATAGGGGTCCGCTCTCTCGTGTTTTCAGTTTCCTGATTACAACCGAGCTTTGCAGAGGAGGTTTTTGAGCCGGGAGGCCGAACCTGCGACGACAAGCCAACGAGGGGCCGCAGGGCCCCGTGGGCAGAAAAGAGGTGCAGTCCGGATCGAGACGTCAGTGCAAAGGTATGACACGCCCCCTTATCCCAGGTGTTATACCTTCAAGGCATGTTAACATTCGTGCTCTCTTCAGGACAAAGAGACCTCGCCGGACTATATCCGGAGAGGCTGCCAATCGCGCCTCCACCAGCCAGGCTCCAAAGCCTGGTCCGGAGGCGGAGGCGAATAGAAAGCCGCGCACCGGACACTCCTCCGACGGAGGACGTGGACAGGTTGTCTGCCACCAACTCTGAGGTGGAGAGTGCCATGAACCCCAAGCGTCGCCGGACAATTCTTCGCAATGCTTGTTTGTCCCGAGAGGCATTAGATGCCTTCAATTCGGGAGATGCGTACCTCCGTGCCGCTCAAAATGGTCTAGCCAGAGCCACGGAGCAATATGTAAAAGACATACGGGTAAGAAAATTTTGGTAATTATATATATATATACGAATAGCCCCCGAGACTTGAAACAGTTAGAATAACTGATTTAAGGATCATATGTTATGCAGGTTATTACAGAAAAGAATTCCCTACTGTCCCAGGAGCTGGAAGAGTGCAAAGCCCAACTTGAGGCAGCACTAGCCGCGGCAGGGGAGCCCAAGGAGACCCGCTCTGGTAATATACACTTCGAAAGATAAGTATTTTGCGAAGCACGGCATGGGTGCGAATCTGACAAATGAAATTGCAGATGGCATCGAATTGAATCCGGAAAGGAAACACCTCGTACGCCAGCTGAAGGCTGGTGAGAAGGTGCTGACAAAGGTGAGGCGGGAGAAGAACGATCTCCAAGATGACAACACCAAGCTGGGCGTCAAGTTGAAAGATGTTCGTGCCCAGCTGTCAGACTCCGTTAAGAAGAATCAGCGGCTTCGGCGCGGCATATTTAGTAAGTGCTTGAACGAACCTTTGGAGAAAAAAAAGTTCGGCGGGGAAGTCGACTAACAGAGTAATGTCTGTAGGTGTGCTAACAGGTCGTCCTACAGAGGAGATGCCCGGTTCTACGGGTGACCTTCTTCCCGAGCTCTCGCAACTGCTCGAGCGAGTACGGAAGGCGATGCGAGGCGTCGCCCAGGCCCCGTGGCCATCCATCTTCGTGCCCGAAGGTCTTGGAGAGCTTGCGGAGAAGCTAAAGGGAGCACGGCGGTGCTTCCGATTGTGGAAGATATCGGCCTGCCGTCAAGGCGCTAGGGAGGCCCGGGCCATGGTGAATACGCAGTACACAAAGGCTGACCCCAACCACATGGCAAAGGTCGGTCCTATGGGGCCCAATGGGAAGGAGATCCCTGTAAGCTTAGTATATGGCCAAGTAGAATTGGCCGCAAAGTATTCCCAGCAGGACTGTAAATTAGACAGCCTGTTAGATGGTATTGAAGAGGAATACAATCAGTCAGAATGACTATGTAATTTAATTGACATTTATAATTGTCGGATTTCGGGTTCCGGCAGACCCTTGAGGTTCGAACACTGGGGTGCGCGCGGAGATTTTGCCTCCTACCTACCTGCAGCCCTCCGCCTCGCTAAGATCTAAGCTATGGAAAGAACAACACAAGAGACACATGGTTTATACTGGTTCAGGCCACCGTTGTGGTGTAATACCCTACTCCAGTGTGTGGTGTGGTGGATTGCCTCTTGGGCTGATGATGATGAACAATACAAGGAAGAACAGCCTCGTGAGGGTCTGTTCTTGGCTGGGGCAATGAACTGCTGGGAGGAGTCCAGTCACCCTTCTCTCTCTCTCTCCGATTGTTGATCTCCAACCTCTAACCTCTAACCGAGCTGCCTTCACCGAGCTGCCTTCACCGAGCTGCCCTCACTGAGCTGCCTTCCCATCCTGCGGGTGGCTGGTCCTATTTATAGAGGCCCTGGTCCTCTTCCCAAATATCGAGCGGGAAGGGAGCCAACAATGGCGGCCTAATTTGAAGGGGGGCAGCTAGTACCAGCTATCCTGACAAAAGTAGTCTTCGCCTGCACAAAGCTCTTGTGGTGACGCCGTCTTGGGCTCCACAATGACCTCCTTCTTGCAGTCCTCCTGGTCTTGGTCTTGTTGCACCGAAATGGCAACCTTTGCCTGATGCCTCGGTACTCTGCGGCTGCGCTTGCCCCCTTTGCACCAAAGGGGGAAGGAGGACACTGCGTGGGCTGGCACCCGCCTGGCGCCCTTGGTCGTCATGGCTTGCATCACGGGCACCTCGTGAGGTACCCCGCCTTGATCTCTCCACCTCCTCATGAGCTAGCCTGACGAGGCCGCGCCTGAGGAAGCTCCGTGTCATCTGCCCCGCGAGGCTTGGCCCCTCGCGAGGGTCTTGGGTCTGTGATGGTGAAGATGGGCCGTGCTGGGCACCCCTTTGAGCCATGCCGCAGGCCGCAGGCAGGCAAGTCTGGGCGCCCCCCTTCCCAGAACGCCGACAATAATGCCTTCTAGCCGGATTGTAGATCGTTTGTCATGGCCGACCTTTTCGCTTCAGCCTTGGGACCTGATGGTCTGGAGTGTGTCCGAATTCCCATGCGGTTATATAAGAATCGGGGAATGCATGGAGACCAGGCGTAGGGGTCATTAGTGAGTGAACAGACAAGTGCCCGACTAGTTATGTTATATTACATGGTTAGTAAGAAACATCTTCCAGGGAGAATAGTTCCGTTAGGGGTTCCTTTCCCTGGGAGGCATGCCCTAAAGTGCATGCCCATTCTGTGAAAAAGACGCAGGAAAAAGCATCTGGGGGCGCATAAATAAATAAGTAAAAAGATCATCTTTTAGGTCACCGACCGAATATTCCCTTAAGAACGCTTGCTTTCGGCTTCACCCAGTCCGAGGTACACATCCGACTGATCCGGCAGTAACAATCGCAGAGGTGCTCCCTTTTACCGCCTAGCCGAATAATCGGGAATGTAGGGGTAAGCACATGAGCCAGGCAACCCAGCTTGGCCAAAACTTAAGTCATATTGATGCATATAATGGTGAAATAAAAGGTACATGTGGAAGGGTCACACATGTGTTGGGCATGAAGCCCGTATAAATAAGCTTCTGGTAAAAGAAGCCCCCAGGTTTAATGAGTGCGAATAGCACGTCATTTGATGAGCCTTTAAAGGCTATAAGAGAAAGGAAGGGGAGAAGGAGAGAAATGTAAGACAGACATTATATAAAAAATGGACAGAGGAAGGAGACGAACACAGAGTCCGACGCTAGGCATAGAATCTTCGGAGACGGGCTGCATTCCATGGGTTCGGCTCGAGTCGGTTATCCGATGCATCTCGCAGGGGGTACGCTCCACCAGTCAGGACTTGGTCAATTATGAAGGGACCTTCCCACTTGGGCTTGAGTTTGTCCTTTTTCTTGTCCGGCAGGCGTAGAACTAATTCGCCAACATTGTAATTTTTGGCCGGTACTTCTCTGCTTTGGTATTTTCAAGCCTGTTGTTGATATAATGCGGAACGGGCTTTTGCCACGTCACGCTCCTCCTCCAATGCATCCAAACTATCCTGCCGATCGAGCTCGGCTTCTCTTTCTTCATACATGCGCACTCGAGGTGAGTCATGAATTATGTCGCAAGGCAAAACTGCCTCTACGCCGTACACCATAAAGAATGGTGTGTATCCGGTGGTGCGATTCGGCGTGGTCCGTAGCCCCCAGAGTACGGAGTCGAGCTCCTCTACCCAGTGCGTGTTAGATTCCTTGAGGGACCTCACTAATCTGGGTTTGATGCCGCTCATGATAAGACCATTTGCACGTTCGACCTGGCCGTTAGTTTGTGGGTGATAGACGGAAGCATAATCGAGCTTGATGCCCATGTTTTTCCACCAGAGTTTTACCTCGTCGGCCGTAAAGTTCGTGCTGTTATCAGTGATGATGCTGTGGGGGACGCCGTAACGGTGTACAACCCCGGATATAAAGTCTATCACCGGTCCGGATTCGGCAGTCTTAACAGGCTTGGCTTCTATCCGTTTGGTGAACTTATCCACCATGACCAGTAAGTATTTTTGCTTGTGGGTTCCGCCTTTAAGGGGTCCAACCATGTCAAGCCCCCAGACCGCAAAGGGCCAAGGGATGGGGATAGTTTGGAGGGCGGTGGGTGGCATATGGCTTTGGTTTGCAAAGAGCTGGCAACCGACGCATCGCTGGACTAAGTCCTGGGTGTCTGCCCGGGCCGTCGGCCAATAAAGCCCTATACGGAAGGCCTTGCTTACAAGGGACCGGGCTGCAGCGTGATGACCACCGAGTCCGGCATGAATTTCAGCCAGGAGGTTCCGCCCTTCCTCTTTGGAGATGCACGTTTGAAGGACTCCGGTAGTGCTTTTCTTATAAAGCTCTCCCTCATGGACTTTGTAGGCTTTGGATCGCCACACTATGCAACATGCCTCATTTTGGTCCTCGGGGAGTTCCTGCCTAATAAGATAGGCGAGGAATGGTTCTGTCCACGGGGTGATGACCATTATTACATGGGCTGAAGGTGTTATTTCATTAGCAGAGCCTCCGATTGTGTCAGAATGTTCGGTGTCGGGCATTGCGGTTGGGTCCGGGCTGTTATTGTTCGGCTCCCCTTCCCATACTACGGATGGCTTGAACAACCTTTCCAAGAAGATGTTGGGGGGGACTACATCGCTTTTGCGCCGATGCGTGCCAGGACATCTGCCGCCTGATTATTTTCCCGGGCTATATGGTGAAATTCAAGCCCTTCGAACCGAGCTAACATTTTTAGGACGGCGTTGCCGTAAGCTGCCATTTTTGGATCCTTGGCATCGAAGTCTCCATTTATTTGGGATATTGCGAGGTTCGAGTCCCCGCGCACCTCTAGGCGTTGAATGCCCATGGATACTGCCATCCGGAGACCATGTAAAAGGGCCTCATATTCGGCTGCATTGTTGGAGTCTGTGTACATAATCTGGAGTACGTATTGAACTGTGTCTCCTGTGGGGGACGTCAAAACGACGCTAGCCCCTAGTCTGGCCAACATCTTGGAGCCGTCGAAATGCATGATCCAATTTGAATATGTGCCGTACTCTTTAGGGAGTTCGGCCTCCGTCCATTCTACGACGAAGTCGGCCAAAACTTGCGACTTGATGGCTCACCGTGGCTTATAGGTTATGTCGAACAGGAGGAGCTCAATGGCCCATTTTGCAATGCGGCCCGTTGCATCACATTTGTTTATAATATCGTGAAGTCGTACTTCCGAGGCTACTGTTATTGAACACTCTTGAAAGTAGTGTCGTAGCTTCCGGGATGCCATGAATACCGCGTAAGCGATCTTTTGATAATGCGGGTACCGTGATTTGCACGGAGTGAGGACAGTGGACACATAATAGACCGGTTTTTGAAGGGGGAATTTGTGTCTGTCCGTTTCTCATTCGACGACGAGCACTGCGCTTACAACCTGATGTGTTGCAGCAATGTACAATAGCATTGGTTCGCCAATGTTTGGCGCAGCCAGGACTGGGTTTGTTGCCAATATGGCTTTTATTTCGCCGAGTCCGGCCGTGGCTGCATCCGTCAATTCGAAGTGTTCGGTGCGCCGAAGGAGGCGGTAAAGGGGTAGGGCCTTTTCTCCCAAGCGGGAGATAAAGCGGCTTAGAGCCGCCACACATCCGGTTAACTTTTGTATTTGTTTGAGGTCCTTTGGGATATCCAATTGTGACAGAGCTCGGATCTTGGCTGGATTCGCTTCAATTCCTCTACCGGATACAATGAAGCCCAAGAGCTTTCCAGCTGGGACGCCGAAAACGCATTTTTCCGGGTTGAGCTTGATGTCGTATGTTCGGAGGTTATCAAATGTGAGCCTCAAGTCGTCTACTAGAGATTCGACATGTCTTGTTTTGACAACCACATCATCTACATATGCCTCCACTGTTTTACCGATCTGGTTTGCCAGACATGTCTGAATCATGCGCTGATATGTTGCGCCGGCGTTTTTGAGCCCGAAGGGCATTGTGATGAAGCAGAATGGTCCGTATGGTGTAATAAATGCCGTTGCGGCCTGGTCTGATTCTGCCATCTTGATTTGATGGTAGCCAGAATATGCGTCGAGGAAACACAATGAATCATGTCCTGCGGTAGCATCGATAATTTGATCGATGCGGGGGAGGGGGAAGGGATCCTTTGGGCAAGCCTTGTTAAGGTCTTTAAAATCAACGCACAGGCGCCAGGATTTTTCCTTCTTTGGTACCATCACCAGGTTTGCTAGCAAGTCCGGATGTTTTATATCTCTGATGAATCCGGCCTCCAATAGCTTTGCTAGCTCCTCTCCCATAGCCTGTCTCTTAGGTTCGGAAAAACGCCGAAGAGCTTGTTTGACAGGTTTGAATCCTTTTAGGATATTTAGGCTGTGCTTGGCTAGCCTACGTGGGATTCCTGGCATGTCTGAAGGGTGCCAGGCGAAAATGTCCCAGTTCTCTCGTAGGAACTCTCACAGTGCGGCGTCTACATCAGGGTTTAACTGTGCCCCGATGGAAGCTGTTTTATTGGGGTCCGTTGGATGGACCTGGAATTTGACTATTTCGTCCGCCGGTTTAAAGGAGGTGGACTTGGATCTTTTGTGGAGTACCACATCGTCCCTATTCACCGTGGAGCGCAGCGCAGTCAGTTCCTCAGCCGCTAGGGCTTCGGATAGTGCCTCGAGGGCCAGTGCGGCTGTCTTGTTTTCGGCGCGGAGTGCTATGTCCGGATCACTAGCGAGAGTGATGATCCCTTTAGGCCCGGGCATCTTGAGCTTCATGTACTCGTAATGGGGTATTGCTTGGAAGATTGTAAATGCTTCCCGCCCTAACAGAGCGTGATAACCGCTGCTGAACGGAGCCACATGGAATGTGACCTCTTCGGACCTGTAATTATCCGGCGTGCCGAACACCACATCTAGTGTGATTTTTCCTGTACAACACGCTTCTAGACTGGGGATTATTCCTCTAACGGTTGTGCTGCTTCGCTCAATGCGGTTCCAGTCTATTTCCATTTTAAAGGGTTTCCTCATAAATGAGGTTCAATCCGCTGCCGCCATCCATGAGTACCTTGGTAAGACGAAAGCCGTCCACTATTGGACTGAGGACCAATGCGGCTGGTGCTCGGGCTGTTCGGAATTTAGGTTCATCACTGGCATTAAAGGTAATAGCCGTGTTACTCCATGGGTTTATTGTTGCTACTTGGTAGACTTCGGCAAGGCTGCAGAGTGTCCTTTTTCGCATATTATTTGATGCCAAAGTCTCGAAGACTGTTAATACCGTATTGGTGTCTCTGGGGTGGCTTTCTGTGGCCTCCGGAATTAGGAGATATTTGCCAATTTTGGCCACCTGCCGGAGTATCCAACATGCTCTAAGGCTGTGAGTTGGTGTGGCGTCCTCTATACTATGAATTTTACAAGGTCCATTAAGCCATCCTTCCAGTACGGTTCCATGCCCTGTAGTGGGTTTTTGCTTTTTGGTGTTTGACCCGAGTGTCTGGCGATGATGCACCCTTTTATTTCGGACTGGGTTTGTATTCAGGGCCGGATTGTCCCAAAATTTTATTTTGGTTTTCCAGGCGCTTTCCATCGCACAGTATTTTCGTACAATGGATGCCAAGTCAGCGAAGCGTGTAATATCACGGCAACTTATGGCGTTGAGGATTCCCTTGTCCATGCAATTATTGCAGAAGATTGAGATTGCGTCTTCCTCGCGGCAGTCCCTTATCCTGTTCCTAACTAGGAGGGATCTGGCCCGGTAATGATGTACTGTTTCTTCGGGCTCTTGCCTGATTTGGGATAGATCGCTTATGTTCGGGTGGGTGGGTGGAATTAAATCCAAAGCCTCACCCCATCTGAGGCTCAGAGGCCGAGGAATTTCCGAACTCGAAAATTTGGATTCCTGGATGTTGTCCAATGAATCCAACCCGTCGCCTGACTCTGAGTTCAGGTCTTGAGTGATATCCTCCCCTCCGCGGGTATCCGGCTTGGAGGGATCGAGAATCCGGACGTAGCTAGTCCTTAAGATAGATGAAGGGTCACCGCACTGTCCCTCTACCACGGCAACGTGATGGGTGACTTGGGGAGAGTTAATCTCTCTCAGATCGGGCTTAGGCCCAATCTGGTCGTAATTTGTAGCGACTCCCAGGGCGGCAATGCGATCCAAGAGCTCGTTTATGGAGGAGAGCTCCATTGGATCTAACTGCTCGGTGAGTTCCGAGCTGACATGAAGATTGTTTTCGATGGCTCGAGAGGTCATCGTCGGCGCAGAAGCCGAACAGGCGGTCATGAGAAAACCAACTAGCCGGAGGGTTTGGCCGACAGCCAAAGCTCCCTTAGCAACGGTGCCGTCTTTAAAGACGGGGCGAGGCATCCTTCCTGATGGCGACGGCACATAGGAACTCTCAATGAAAGCACCAATGTCGGTGTCAAAACCGGCGGATCTCGGGTAGGGGGTCCCGAACTGTGCGTCTAGGCCGGATGGTAACAGGAGGCAAGGGACATGAAGTTTTACCCAGGTTCGGGCCCTCTTGATGGAGGTAAAACCCTACGTCCTGCTTGATTAATATTGATGATATGGGTAGTACAAGAGTAGATCTACCACGAGATCGGAGAGGCTAAACCCTAGAAGCTAGCCTATGGTATGATTGTTGTTCTGTATGTTGTCCTACGGACTAAAACCCTCCGGTTTATATAGACACCGGAGAGGGTTAGGGTTACACAAAGTCAGTTGCAATGGTAGGAGATCCACATATCCGTATCGCCAAGCTTGCCTTCCACGCCAAGGAAAGTCCCTCCCGGACACGGGACGAAGTCTTCAATCTTGTATTTTCATAGTCCAGGAGTCCGGCTGAAGGTATAGTCCGGCCATCCAGACACCCCCTAATCCAGGACTCCCTCACCCCCCACCCCCTGAAAATTGACTGACCCAAAAGTCGATTCAGTCGACTGATGTGTAGCTAAATCAGAGCAGAGCTGCAACACAAGCGAGGGGTAGAGCAACAACAGCATGAGCGAGAGAGTGAGAGTCGGAGCAGTAGTGGCAACGCAGGCGAGAGTCAGAGCAGCATTAACAGCGCAAGTGAGCGAGCGAGAGCCGGAGCAGCAGCAGCAGGAGATCCGGTTAGTATGGACGCCACCGCTGAAGGGTCCTCGCACTGGGGAAGAGCCTCCATGGAGATGTCGCCCGCGGTGCCGGCTTCGAGGTAGCCACGCCATGGGGGTGCGAGATGGAGCACCGTCGGCGCCGGGAGGTCGAGTAAAGGAGAAGGTGTGATGCGATGAGTGTACAACCTCTTTGGTGGCGCCGAGTAGGCCTTGGCTTCGTCCGAGGAGTCGGTGAGGATGTTGCAGTTCCGATGGAGCGGGTTAAGGTGGTGTTGTGGGGATGGAGCAGCGGCGATAGACGAGTTGCTCGTCGGAGCAGCTCCTTGGAGGTGGAGGACAGGGCGGGTGAACCGGCGGGATGACGAGATTGACGACGGATCCTCATCCGGGGAGGTGGATGGGGGACGTCGAGCTGTTGCTGTGGACGACGTCGTCGGGGAAGAGGCTCCCGCTGGGCAGCGATGAGGTGGCGAATGGAGGAGGGTTGGGTTTTGCGGCTGGAGTGGAGAGGTTATGGCGGCCTGGGATTTCGAATGGCGAAAAGGAGGAGATGGGAGGGGGGAACCATGACTTAGGGACGCGCTTGTCCAAAATGTAGGGTGTGTTACAAAAGTACCCCCACCGATTTGAACTAGCGGCCCTTTCGGCTCAGGGTTAGAAGGGAGATTCCGTGTGTCAGAATTTGGCAGCTGGAGGGTGTTTTCGCACGCGTTGTAATTTTGGGATAGCAAGGCGCGGGTTGTGAAGGCGCGAGTTTTGGGAGCATGATATCTCAATTTTCGGGATATAACAAGGCGCGGGTTGAATTTTAGGGACAATCCTTACATGTAATATTGTACTTGTACGTACCAAATCAATTCGCACTTCCCTCAATAAAAAAATGAAAAAATAAAAATATTCACACCACACAAAGATAGAGTCTTGTCCCGTTTTACTATACAAATGCTATTCAAAGCTATGAATCCATGTTATGTCCAATTAAAAAATTTCGCTGGCTGTATAATGCATGTAACCTGCTCATACCAACATTTTAGTGCATTCCAAATGTGTATACTACCGCTGCAATTCGAACTAAATTTGAATCTGTTTCTCTATTTGAATAAGAATCTACAATCATGATTCTTGCCAACTTCAACCATCATTCGTGTATTACCTTAACAACACACCACACGATTACTATAGTGATAGATATGAACTATGTGTACTATATGAACTCGAATTCAATATTTTGAATGCACTTGATGTTGATTCCAAATAATAGTACATTTGATGTACTAACTAGATATTCATAATCTAAACCATGTTCCATACGTACACCGTGTTTATCACCCAAAGTATAGTGCCCGCCCCCTACATTATGACAAGTATTTAGCCCTGGGCTGCAAAAGCAACACATTATCCCAAATTATAATCAATGTTCTATATATTATATCTAGTACTATCAAGATTCCCATGCGTTCCATGGAACATCAAGATGATCGACGGGAGGCCATTTGCAAATGTGGAGAGGGGTGTGGGTATCTTTTTCCAAATTGACATAGTTTCCTTCCTATCCGTTAGATATAAATTGGATGACCTATATTGCAGGATGGCAGGCACACCATCATCAACAACTCTATTTTTTATAAGAGTAGAGATAAAATATATTATATGTAGTATAACATGTTCATAACCACACCATGTGTATCACCGTTATATATATTCATGCATGCGTCGGTTTAAAACACTATGATAAATTCTTCAAATATCCAAATTCAATTTTTATAATGAATTATGATCTCTATTCGTCTTTTACACCCACACAATCATCTTATATTTGTAGCTAGCGCTAACTTTCTCTCGTGCATGCACACGCCCGCATCCCTCTCACCCTGCCTCGACATTCTATAGCTCCATCATGCAAATTCAACTTTTCACTTTAGGTCGTTCACCCACGGTGTGTATAGGCCCCCAGCTCCTTCTTTATGGCACACATCGATCGATATGCCTCTCTAGCTAGGTGTGCCTACCACAAACACAAGCTTTCCCTCTTCTCTTCTCATTGTCCATGCCTCACTCCCACCCCTCTTTTCATCAATCTCGTACTCGCACACTCCTTACCCCTAGATATAGTATGCCTCTCGCACCACCTCCTAGCTGCATCCATCTCTCTCTATCCTTCTTCCCGGACCTTATTTGCTTCTAACACATACATGCATGTATGCCGATCGATCTCCCTACATATACATAGGTCGACTTTAACTATTTTCCCCCACCCATCGATCGACGTACCTCACAAGTTATGTCTCTCCTTTCTATGACAAAGGACGATTGATCTTCCTATGTAGTTACGTCTGCTTACCATAGCCATATCGTCCCCCCTCATCATTCGTGCATGCCTCCTAAGCCATCTCTCACACACACGTGCACAGACAGGCAGCCATCCCCTCTCTTATTGATATTGCAGGTGTGCCTTCCGTTTGTCTAGCAAGCCTCTCCCACCATTTGTTAGAAGCAACTCCACCACCAACCCCTCCGACACTCTAGCTTTGTCTCTCTCCCAACCTTATTCCTCTCCGACACATATGCATGGATGTCGATCGATCTCCCTCAATACATAAGCTAGGTCTCTCTCCTCCTCCACACATATACCAGCCATTGTACCTCTATAGTTAATTTGGTCTCCCCCCCCACACACACCGATAGTCGAGTGCTGTAGGTAGGTATCCATGCCACAAAGACAAATGCACCTGTCCCCTCTCATGTTCCAGTAGGCCAGCCACCCTATATCTTTGCCGTGGGCACACAAATTTGATGGCACTCTTTATTGATCACACATGCACACACACATCATCATCATCCCTCTCTTCGATTCTATGGATACCTCAAGCCGATGATACCTCCACTCTCTTCTCGTGGATTGCCCCCTCTATATATATGATATATCCAGGACTCTATTTCACACACATTGCATATGTTACATTTTTTGATTGAAATACCATCCACGTATATTCCTTGTCTATTTCTCTACCCCCCCCCCAAAACACTCACGAACCCACACACTATATCTCTCAACGTTTGTATCTCTCTCACACAACCCCACGTAGGTGGTGTACGTACACGAAGAGAATAGGTGCACGTACTCATGCTTCGTGCCCAGCCACACCTGCATGGGTACACGGTGGAGCTCATTTTTGTACGAAATGGCAGCTCACGTGCTAATTTGCATGCGTGTAGCAGTTCTTTACCTATGGAGGTCGTGTACCACGCGTGCACGAAAGAAAGTTCAACTTGATGCATTGGCACATTATTTTTAAATAAAGTTATATCGCTCAATGGCACGTACACAGAATATAAAATGATTTTTATGGAGAAAAAGGTAGTCCGATCCACTATATACAATGGAGCCTGCCTGCCGGGGTTTGTCTCTCTTCAAAGTATCTCACACAAGGCGGTGGTGGCCTCTCTCTCTCTCTCTCTCACCATTGGTCACTGATCCGGCCGCATCCCGTCCGCCGGCGGAAAGGGAGGATGTGCATCATTTCTCCGTTCGACGGCGCCAAGGCAGCACGTCCCGATCTACGATACCCGCCGTTCTCTGCGACCAAGCTCCGACACGGTAGGGCCTACGCCACCTGCTCGTTGCCGTAGTATGGGCAGATCCCGCCCGCCTCCGCTGTCCTAGTTACATCCCGACAACCCCTAGGTATCCCCTCCGGCCTGGCTCCACTGCCTGTCTTCCCACGTCGCTGCATGTGGATCTTCCATAGTTCTTTGCCCAAAACATAGCTCGTTCGATGTACTTTCCATATTGCAATCTCGTCCTCACACCGTTTTAGACAAACACAACCGTGTTGTTATCTTCCGTTAGGACAAGGAATATGCTTCTTTTTTGTCGTTGTATGTGTCATCAATTGTTATTGGCCACTAATTGTTTCCTTTATACATCTTTTTTTGCAAACAGGGCTATCCATTTCACCTCGTTGCTATTGCGACCTTCCATCAACAGTCCTCTATTATTATAATCACACTTAATATCTTTGGAACAGGGACGCTCAACTCTATTTTAGTGGAGCTGCACAAAATGATCGGAATGTTGCATGCTCCAGACAGCTACTTTTTCCCAACATGCCTTGTTGATTTAGATAGAGCTGGGGGACGTTGGTGCCAATGGAAGCATGGATCAATTTTAATTTAACACCTTCTCACAACTTGTCTTCAGTTGTGATGTAAATATTAGCTCTGATCTGCTAATCATTGAGATGCATTAGCAAGGAAGTTAGTTTTTTATTGTTTCCGAAAGAGCATGGATGGCAAGACACATGAAACAAAAGCTGAAAGTTCAGAGCATTGTACAATTTCATGTCGCCGGAAAATTATTTGTATAGTACGCCAATTATGTAAACAAATGCTAGAAGCTTGATAGCATTGGCAGAAGCCTCTTCAACATCCGGGTCCATGTGCCATGCACAAAATTATACTTCCTCCGTTCCTAAATATTTATCTTTTTACAAATTTCAAGTGGACATATTTTAGAGTGTAGATTCACTCATTTTGCTTCGTACATAGTCACTCTGGTGGAGGGGGAAGCCCGTGCGCTCTCCTCATCTGCCTTGATGCACGTCTTCAGTCATCTCTATCTTCGTGATGCCCAGCTGGACCGCTGCGCAGCTGCTGCTACAGCTGTGGAGGTCCAGGTGGAGGCCCTGCTGAAGAAGTTCCTCGCCATTGAGCCTGCATCTCCAACCGACAGCGCCACCAATCTCACGACTGAGGCCAACAATGCGTCCATCGGTGATGCTGCCGACGGGAAGGCATTTCCTGACGACGGCACCCAAGGATGAAGACAAGGCTTGCTGGTGAAGGACGGCGCTCCTTCTCGTTTTATTTTCCTGCGAACTTCCCTGTGACATGAGATGTGCCTCGTGGAGGCGTTAAAAATCTGTTTGATGTTTGAAGGACAATATGATGTGTAATAATTTATTTAGGTTCCGCGATTTCCTTCCTGTTTACTTGATGTTCTACGTCGGCAGGGCCCGACCCCGCGCATACCTCAGCCACCGTTAGGCCATCCGGATCACCAGGACGGGACCAAGGTCTGAGGGGCTACGTGGCCAGTTAGGCTTCTGAGTCGCGATGCTCAGGAGTCCCCCTTGACGTGCAAACGGCCTGCGGGAAGGAAATGAAAAAATAGGCCTTAGGGTTCTACATCGGCAGGGCCTGACCCCATGCATACCTCAGCCGCCGTTGGGCCGTCCGAATCACTAGGACGGGACCAAGGGGTGAGGGGCTACATGGCTAGTTAGGATCCTGAGTCGCGATGCTCAGGAGTCCCCCTTGACGCTCAAACAGACCTTCATACCTGCCCTCGCCGAGGTCCCGCTCGGGAGGGGTACACGATGACCAAGTCCGAGGGACCTGGCAGGGCGGCGTATGCTAGGCAAGGCCAGAGCGCAGCCCCCGTACCCAGCCCCCTCGCGTGACTCTCCTGAAGGGGAGCGTTGCGGTGAGGCTGGACACTGAGTCGGGTGGCTCCCTGAGGTTGGTACGGCCATGGGGCCGCCCTCAGTTGTTTATCACCAGCGCGGAGCGTAGCACTTCCGCACTTGCATGGGCATGGCCACTCCTCGACCGTGTCGACTGTCAGCGCGGAACATGGTGCTTCCACTGGTGCGGGGGTGAGGGCTCCCTCTGAGTGGAGCCCCCGGGGTGTGTACATCCCCGCCCTGACACATGGCTTGCACGGCAGGGCTAGACGAGGTGTGCTGGGCACCCGTGAGCCAGCGCGGGACTCACGAGGCCCGACCTCAAGGCGGGTTGCGCCTGGTCTTGGTTCTTGATAGCTTCAGTGGTCCTGCAAGATGGTTAGGCCACCTGCGCCGGACGAATTTCCTGAGGCGGTCACATGAGAAGGCCAGACACCAATGACCCCAGGAGGTGACGTGAACGGGGCCGGCCCGCGAGATAGAGCTCGGTCATTGGATTTATCGACGCTGTAGGGACAGACCCGAGCACAGATGTCGTGCCTAGCCTACTCATGCGAGGGATCCTAAAGAAAGACAACCGGCACGTGGCTCACGTGGTAATGAGGGCGGTCGTGGGTGGGGTATCAAACTACCAGAGAAGCAGGTGATAGTCATAAAACGACTCAAGCAAAGCAGCATGTTAGCTTAGATAGATGCAAGAATGATACATGCCATAGGGATGGACCCATGCGGCCTGGGGATAATGCAGCTCGAGGGGCGTCCCCAACAGGGTAAGCTAAAAGAAGCAAAAGGATACACGTCACAGGGACAGACCCGTGCGACTTGCGGATAATGCATCTTGAGGGGCGCCCCCAAGTGAATGAATTGGAAAGAGTCACCTGATAATGCCGCTGGAGTGATCCTGGAGTACCCGATGATGCATGCCAAAGAGTCGTTCCTCACGACTGCCAGGGTCCTGAGCCTCGGGAAGCTCCGTCGGCCCTGCTGGCTCCTGGAGAACCATCATGATCTCCTCTAGGACGGCATGATGCCTAGCCTCCTGAGCCGTCAGGATGCTCCGTAGATGGCGTTGGTAGGTGACAGTCATGTTCGGCAAGCCAAATGGCATGCGAACGTAACTGTGAGGTGGACCCTCACACCGGCCAACGCGCGAAGGCCAGAAGCGCTCTTGAGATGCGGCCCTGTTGAGCCCTAGAATGTCGACGCAGACACATAGCCCGCCGTCCTTGCCAGGGTGGGGAGCTACGCTGGGTGGTGGGCGGCGGTCGCCACGTATGGCCCTTGCCTCTTGAAGCTCCTAGGTCGCCTTGACGATGAACTCCTGAGCACCGGGCGCTCCTCGCCCAGCGCCCTCCTAAGGGAAATGTGCGGTGAAGCACGCCTCCACATGGTACCCGAGCGCCTCCCTCGTGATGTTGGCTAGGTCTGTGGCCCTCCAGAAGAGAGCTCCCGAGCTTTTCCCGAGGAGGGCGCCGGGCGCGCCTTCCTATGCGATGGAGGGAGGCGCCCCAGCTGTGGGCGCAAGTCCTGAGGTTGTGCTGCTGGAGACACTGCTCTCCTTAGGCACTGGGTGGAGTAGCTGCTTCTTTTTCTTGGGGATGGCCTCAGGAGGGTACATGGTGCCTTCGTTGTCGGGGTCTTCGACCGCAGCGGCTTGGAAGGAACGCTCAAGGGAGCACTCCGCGTCTCTTTCTTTGCAGGGGACAGTGATGACTCCGCCACTCCCTGGCATCTTGAGGGTGTTATAACCGTGGTGGGTCACTACCATGAACTTGGCCAATGTTGGATACCCAAGGATGGCATTGTACGGCAGACGAATGTGGGCGACGTCGAAGTCGATGAGCTCGGTGCAGTAGTTGTTACGCTAGCCGAAGATGACAGGGAGGCGGACCTACCCTATTGGGGTGGTGGAGCCGTCGGTCACTCCTAAGAAAGGCTTGGTAGGTTGTAACTGATCGTATGGCACTTGGAGACAATCGAATGTCTCGACGGACAGGACATTGAGCCCTGCGTCGCCGTCGATGAGGGTCTTGGTGACTTGGACGTTGCTGATGGTGGGTGAACAAAGCATCAGAAGGACACTGGCGGTCGCCGTGCACTTGAGCTGGTCCGCCGAGCTGAAGGTGATGGCGCACTTGGACCACCTGAGCGGGCGCGTGGCCTCGAGCATGGGAAGGGCCACGTTCACCACACGAGCAAACTGCTTGAAGATGCACTGGGAAGCTGGGGCATGAGCACCGCCCAAGATCCAGGTGATAGCGCGTGGCTCCTAGAAGCCCCCAGCCCCCTGATCCTGATGGTGGTCGTCGTTCCTCGTTGGTGGTGGCGGCAGCGGGGGGAGGCCAACATTGCCCTGAGGACAGTCCTCACGAGGCTGGTCCCTCCAGGCGCCCTCGTGAGGCTGTTCCTGCCAGTGGTCCTCCCGAGGCCAATCGCGCCACTCATGATGGGGGCCACGGTCGATCCAGCGTCCCCCACTTTGTCCTCGTCCTCAGCCGTAGCCCCGGTCAATGCGCTCGGGGCGTCGACCGAAGCGTCCATCTCGAATGGCCCCGAGCTCTTGACAATCGTTGGTGTTGTGGCTGTGTATGTTGTGGAAGGCGCAGAACGGGCGGTTGGCCTTGGACAACTTGGGGTGGTCGCGGCCGCGCTTCATCTCTAGCTCTGTCGCGAGCATGTCAGCCCCCTCGCGCTTCACGTCCTTGGCCTTGGCATTCTTCTCTTCTGGGTGGGCAGCAGGGAGCTCGAGGAGGGAGAGGCGCCACTCCATAGCTCTTGCGCACTTGGTTGCCATGTTAAACATCTTCAGGGCCGTGCACAGCTCCTCGTGGATGGTGAGCTCCTCCTTCATCTTGACGTCGCGGACGCCATCAAAGAACGCTGAGATGATGGCCTTGTCCATTACCTTGGGAATCTTGAGGCGCATGTTGTTGAAGCGTTCGATGTACTTCTGCAGGGTCTCTCCTGACATTGGTTTGATGTGGCGCAGGTCACCCATGGCCGGTGGGCGGTCACGAGTGCACTGGAAGTTGGCAACGAAGCGGTCGCGCATCTCACCCCAGTAGGAGATTGACCCCGGGGGCAGGTTCAGGAGCCACGAGCGAGCACCATCCTTGAGAGCCATGGGAAACCAGTTCGCCATGACTTTCTCGTCGCCGTTGGCTGCCTTGATGCTCAGCTCGTAGAGCTGCAAGAACTCCGCAGGGTCGGGCGTGCCGTCGTAGCGTGGAGGTAGGACTGTCTTGAACTTGCCTGGCCAGACTACGCTACGCAGCTCTGGAGTGAAGGCACGGTTGCCTGCTATGGCCACCGGGGCCCGTCGCGGGGCGGAGCTTGATCTTGATGCCTACGCGCCGCCGCCACAGGCGGCACGCGGTCTTGACGTGGTGGCGCCGGGAGTGCAGGAGCATTTTCCGGCGGTCGAGGAACTTCTTGGCAGCTTTCTTCTTCGTGCGCGGGCACCCGGCATGGCGTGTCGCGCCGAGGGGCCACGCGTCTTGGCGCCAGGATGCTGTCTTGGTGCGGATGTGGCGGAGGCACTCCATGAGCTACTTGGCCCGCTACTGGGGGAGGCCGAGGCAGCAAGAGAGATGGTGTGGGTGAGCCCCCAGCGGCGCTAACGAGCTCGGCGATGCGGTCCAGCCAGTCCTCGTATAGGTCATCGACCGGGCGGTAGTGCAGGAGCTCGCGTGCCATGAGCAGCGCGGCCTGCGCGTCCGTGGGCATGCGACGAGCGTGGGACGATGAGCTGGCCGGATTCAGCGATGGGGTGGCGGTGCAGCCGTCCCGCCGCACAGAGGGGTGCAGCGATGATGCTTGCTGCTCGTTTCCTGTCGGGCCTGTGGCGGCATTGGCGGCGGGTGATGGAGAACAACGGGGGGGGGGCATCGATAGGAGCTATCTGAGCAACACAGGCGGCTCGACGCTCGGTGCGGGCTCGGCGTGTGTCCGCCATGGACGTGGTGGAGCAACAAAGCGTGGATCGACGAAAGAAAAGCTTCAGCGCACCCCTACCTGGCGCGCAAAATGTCGAATTACGGGTTAAGGCAAACCCTTGAGGTTCGAACACTGGGGTGCGCACGAAGATCTCTCTCCCCCTAGCTTACGCTCTCACAACGATCTCAAAGCCTAGCTCGTCTAACCCGAGGAACATGGGACACAAGAGTTTATACTGGTTCGGGCCACCGTTGTGGTGTAACACCTACTCCAGTGTGGTGTGGTGGATTGCCTTGTAGGCTGAGGATGAACAAGTACCAGGGATGAACAGCCTCCGGAGGAGAGGTGCTCTTGAGCTCGCTGAGCTTGTATGGTGGCCTTGGTGGAATGGATACAGTCCTGGATCAGATGCCTCCCTACGGTGGTGGCTAGTCCTATATATAGAGGCCCGGGTCCTCTCCCCAAATATTAGGCGGGAAGGGATCCCACAACGGCCAATTTGAAGGGGGACAACTAGTACAAGTTATCCTAACAAAAGGGGGTCTTCGCCTGCCAAAGGCTCTGGTGGTGACGCCATCGTGGGCTCCGTGGTGACCTCCGTCCTGTCATCCTGTTGGTCTTGGTCTCATTGCACCAATATGGAAACCTTTACATGATGCATCGGGACTCCTCGCCTGCGCTTGCCCCTTTAGCACCAAAGAGGCAACGAGTACTCTGCGCCCGCTGGCGGACGCCTGGCCTTGGTTGTCATGGCTCATGTCACGCGCTGCTCACGAGGTGCCGCTTGCATAGATATCTCCGCCCCTTGGGAGCCAGCCTAGGGAGGCCGCCCCTGAGGAGGTCTTGTGTCGTCCGCCTCGCAAGGATTGGCCCCTCGCGAGGGTCTTGAGTGCTTATTGATGAAGATGGGCCGTACCAGGCCGCTGGTGGAGCCACGCCCTGGGCCGCAGGCAGGCAAGTCTGGGTACCTTGTTCCCAGGACACTGACAACAACTTTCTACCATAGTTGGTTGAAGAAATCGCAGAGGTTAATGAGTGTGTTTCTTATATCTTTGTCCATCAAATTCCTGATGGCCATCGGGAGGATTTGTGTCAACATTACGTGGCAATCATGTGACTTCATGTGTCCCAAATTTATTTTACCCGAGCTCACATCCACGAGACTTCTGATGTTTGCGTAGTGGGAAGAGGGTGTCTTAACTAACAACAAATAGGTGAAGAACTGTGTTGCTTGTTTTGTACTCAAATTGCAACTCCGGCGAGCTTTGATGAATTTGTCATCATCTTCTACTCCACTCTTGCGTTTTGATTGATGAGCAAGCATATAGAGCCATGAACTGTCACCATCCTTTCTTTTACCTTTAATCTTGAGCAGAGTACCAAGGATGCTTTCACATATGTTCTTCTCTACGTGCATGACATCGATGCAGTAACGTACACGTAGAATCTCCCAGTAAGCTAATTTTTAGAACACCGATTTCTTCTTAAATAGTTGAACCTTGGGTGTTTTTCTCACCGTCAAAGGGTGGTTCTTGCCAAGCACAACATTAATTTTTTAGCCATGTTGTGGACCACTTCCCCTTCATAGGGTCTTGGGCCGACACCTGCCTCTGTCATACCGTCAAATTCAACTTTCATCTTTCGTTGTGGGTGATTTTTCCATAAGAACCTACGTTGATGCAAATACACGTTTTTGTGCAAGTTGGGAAGTCTTCTGCTAGCTATCCTATCCATGCATGTGACACACCCTACATCTTCCTTTGTTTTCTGCCCCGATGTGTTGCCTAATGCTGACATATTTTGAATGGTGTGCACTAGCATCACATGTAGATCGAAAATCTCCTTTCTGTAAGCATCATAACATTTTACAGCAGGCGCATCTATCCACACTGTCAGCAGTTCTTCTACCTATAGCTGAACGTAAATTTCGATGTCATTTCCAGGTTGCTTCGGGCCTTGGATAAACATTGACATCATAATGTATTTTGTCTTCATACACAACCAAGGAGCTAGGTTATATATGCACGGAAGCACCGGCCATGTGCTGTGATTGGTGCTCATGTCGCCAAAAAGATTCATCCCGTCAGTACACTCCCCGAGCCTTATACTTCTAGGATCCTTGGCAAAGTCTTCAAACCTATTGTCGATTAATTCCCACCGAGCCCCATCTTTCAGGTGCCTCATAAACTTATTCGCAATTCGCTCATCATGATGCCACTGCAACCTCTTTCCCTCTCTAGGGTTTGGAAACAAACTCCTCAACCTTGGAATTAAAGGCAAGTACCAAACAACCTTGAATGGGATGCCTGTCTTGATCTGGTCGTCCAATTTGTACTTGTCTTTTGCTCTCCTGCGCTTGTATCGTGCATGCTTGCATGTGGGACATGCACACAAATCTTTGTACTCACCATGGTACAATATACAATCATTCACAAAAGCGTGTATCTTTTGTACTTCCAATTCCAATGGGCAAACAATTTTCCTCGCTTCATTCATGCTTCCCGAGAGCACATTATCTTCCAGAAGAATTTCTTTGAAAAGACCGAACATCTCTATGAAGCCCTTGTTTGATAGACTGTTTGCTGCTTTAAATATGAGAAGCGCTAGGGTGGCACTCAACTTGGAATATTTCTTTTTGCAACCTGTATACAATTCTTTCTTGGAGTCCGCATCAATGGTTTGCAGATCCTTGTACCCAATCATATCCTTCTCTGGGCCCTCGAAATCCGCAATCATAGCAGCAAAATCTGGCATATCAAGATCGTCGTCATCTGCGTCGATGTCTTGGTTTTCCAATGGGACTTTTGGCTTTTCGGTGTTCCATTGGTAGCTTAAAGCCTCTGCCCCGATGTTAGATTCAACATCCATGTGACACGGATCGGGGTTTGGCATCTCGCAACCTTGGGTATCTTCATCCATGACCTCCTCTTCACCGTGTCTGGTCCAACGTGTACATCCATCCATGAATCCCCTAGAGACTAAATGCAACTGGACATCTACAAATTTATGTGACTCTGTATTGGCACAATCAGTACATGGACACAGGAGGTAATCTGCATCACCAATTCTCCTCTTTGTACTTTTAGCCAATTTCATGAACTCTGTCACGTAACTGATAAAATCTACGGTTTTCCGATTCTTCATCCATCGAGATTGTTCCATCTGCACCACATGAATGGTAATTAAAAACAAAACAACAACATTAATACACGGATTAACTGCTGCCCAAAGATGCGTGGATAAATCACAAGGTTTTATTTTCATAATTACTAAGGCGCTCCATATTGTTATCCAGACGTGCAATGACAAAAATTAATGGCCAGTCAATTTCCAAGCAGAGTACTAGTACAACACTACCCTTAGGAATTGAATACCTTAATTAAGCCACTCATGGAAAGAATACCTTAATTAATTAGCCGTGCGGCGACCTCCACCCAACAGACAGAGAAGCACGATGCGGCGGCACGCCGAGACAGCAGGGTCGAGGAGCAAAGCCTAGTGCGGCTGCCGCCTGAAGTTCGACCTCCACTATCCTGCCATCAACCGCAATGGATGTGATTGAATCATGCCACCGCCGACCCCGATGGTTGAGCTCCTCCTAATACTGCCATAGACCAAGGATTGACCTCCTATGACGCCGCCACCACCCACCGACCAAGGATTGACCTCTTCTACGGTAGCTACTGCCTAGGCCGCTGCTGCCATCTCTATATGCAGAGCGGCTATTTTTTATGGATATCCGCAAAGTGGTTGTTTACACGGTATCACTATAACTCAAATTATATGGACATGGTAGTACATCACATACGGTTATGTAATGGCAACCATGTCTAACCTACGTTGTCTTCTCACACAGTGTGACGTATACAACATATAGTTCCATAAGTAGTTCCCGACCGTTAGCTTATCCCCACAATTTGCCCATTTGTCCCGAATCCCTACATAGCCTCCAAATTCCTTCGTGTGGCACTGGCATTGGGGGAATGCGGACGAGTGGTGCTGATGGTTTTGGTGCGGCTGCTCCTGCTCATAACGCCGCCACGGAGGCGGTCACCGCCGAGCACTTGCCTAATGTCATCAGAAGGCAGGTGTACTACGGATCTGAATCCTCCTATCAGGTTCCAATCTATCCCGATCTTTTTTAGCATGTCCAAAGTATAGCTCCTTGTTGAATCCATCTTGAATGACCCCGCCCCCGAGGAAAGCGATCTGCCGCCGAATCCGGAGCATGACTCCAGACTCCCGCAACACGAGTTTGACTCTGAGTTTTGCGCCACCGAGAAGTACCAAAAGCTAAGTTGTGTGCACGGGCACACTCCCACTCGACGTGTATGCACGGAGGGATTTGACATTGGCAGGCGGTTTCTCAGTTGCCCTTAGGGGTTAGTGCTAAGTTCATCATTTTACTTCAGTTAATGCCACCGCTCATCCTGAATACTATTTAACATTGGCAGGGATATGAGGCTTGTGCCTTTGTTAACTGGCTGGAAGAAGAATGGCATGGCAGGGCTCGGAGTGTTATCACCACGCTCGCAGAAGATAACATAAAGCTGAAGAAGAAAATGGTTGATCTGGAATGTACAATCAGTACGATGAAGCAAGAAAGAATCAATCACAGGCAATAGATGAAAGCAAGAGACAAGAAGGAACTAGCATGCGTAGTTGTGGTGGTCACATTAGCCATGTTCTATGCGCTGTTTGAAATGATGATTAGGGGTTTTGTTTGACAGTATTGCTAAAGCACATCTAGATGTGCTCTAAGTAATGCACATCTAGGTCCTATGCCATTGATGTTGGGCGGAGATTCGTGCAGATATTTTCCTTTGTCTTTTTTCTTTTCCTTTGTAGTGTGATTATTACTGGCTTTATCTATAAGAAGAGCTCAATGTATTGCTTGCCAACTATCCTACTCCGTTCGTACCGGTAACGGTGCATAATCCCAAAACTCATTCCTTCTTTTTGTCCTAAAAAAATAAACCAGCCAATAGGAGTCATGCGCAACCCTAGGAATTTGGAGCGACTGGGTACAAATAACCGCGCTTGATTATATCAGCGGTTAGATAATACGTCAACCCCCGCTTCAATTGGCATTTCCTCTTCTCTACATACCCCGCTTAAGTGTCCACCAACTTCATTGTCCCTGACAGGCCGCGCTACACACTGGCACACACTCTGCAACCATGTCGAGCGACAGCGAGGACGACAGTTCGGCCGACAGTCTAGCGCCCGATGATAGGTCAACATCGGAATCATCCCGCTCGTTTTCTATGAGTCCGGTGTCGAGCCCAGACCTCGATTATATCCGGATCATGGAAGGGATGCCGCCTCTGGAGTCGTCAGACGACAACCAGATGGACAAGGAGCCGTCGGAGGATGGAGAACAGGACGACGATGATGATGAGGAGGAATGGTCGAACAAGGAGGAGGACAACGACGACAACAACGACGATGACGACGACGGCGACGATGTAAAGCCAACTGTCAGCGGCAAGTGGCGTCCTCACCAAGACGATGTCACGGGGCCATCCAGCAAGAAGAAGAAGGACTAAATTAAGCAGACTCTACATATCTCTGTTTCCGTTCTCTCATATTAATTTGTTAGATCTATTTATCTTGTCAATTTCATCACAGATGGTTAGTAATATGTATTCGACAGAGATCTTCTACATTATCGCCCATAGGTTCGTTTGTTGAACTGTGTGCCCTGACGAGCAAACAATTCACAAAAAGGACCATATGGGCTGTCTATAATGATCGCACACAATTCTGATTACTGACCTGTTTGCCAGGTATCACACACATCTTGTTACGCCGAATCGTTTGTGTTCACCTCGATCATCGCAAACAGTTCATCGAAGCAAACTATATGCCGTATATCGCACACACATTGATATGGCTGTCTGTTTTTGTTGTTTTGTCTAATCACAAACAGTTCATATGGATCAACCTTATGCCCAACATCGCACATGCAACTAAAATATGAACCGTGTTTGATGTGCATGACATCGCAAATGTTTTGCACCTTTGTTGACGGTTATTTTACACTACCGTTTGTGATTATGGCATCGCACACAGTTTCGTCGAAGGGTCTCTGATCATACTATAGCGTTAGCATCATCCTGCAGTAGTGGCCATATGAATAAGTTAAGATCCAAAACTATATCATTACTTGTACCATCACGGTTCCAGTGATTCATTACAGCATTGGGATTTGATTTTTGTTTTCTTTCGCTTGTTCTTCCCCTTCATCACTTGGTTCAATAACATACAAGCTTCACCTTTAATGTAAGATTTGGCATGTCAATTAGGGAGCACAAGTATAACACTGAACAACAACATTAATTTTCCGATGGCGGTGGCAAAATACAGGCCAACAGTTGTGAAATATCATTATCTTACCTCAATGGGATATTACGGTGCATAGACAGATTGGAAGTCTTGTCTCTATTTGTGTACTTCACTAAAATCAAGCAGCATTACCGTATAAGTAGCACAACATATGAAAGCACACTACACAATCATGTGAAAGAAGGCTAGTACTGACCTCTCATGACGCGGTATTCAAACAACTCACAAGAAGAAGATCTGAAACAAATTTGCCAGCACGGATAGGAAGTCAGATCTCCTCTTGTGCAGTTCCACTAAGCTCAAGCAATCAAGCAACATTGTCGGTGTGACATTTTGGTTGAACTGCACAAAACACTCTTAAAACAAAAGTGTTTTGTGTAGTGCAACAAAATGTCACAATAGCAATGAGGTGAATTAGATAACCCTGTTTACACAGAGGTGCAAAGGAAACAACTACTGGTCAATAATGGTAGATGACACAAAAGCCAACAAAAAGAAGCATCTAACTTATCTAAATGGGAAAGAAAGCAAGACAGTAGCATTTCCCAAACAGTGGCATTGATTCATATTAATAGAGAGATTATATTAACAACAAAATTTGTTAAACTTGTAATTTTCTTTTAACTGTGCCATTGCTTCAATTTTCCAGCAGCATTATTGGAGGGTGTTTGTTTACATGGACTTTTTGGTGTAGGGACTAAAAAAAGTCCCTTTTAGTCCCATCTAAACCAAACAGGAGGGACTTTTAGGGACTAAAAGTGGGCATTTGGGAATAAAGAAAGAAGACCCTGAGGGAGAGTCTTTTGGGACTTTTTCTAATAGTTGCCCCTGCCCTGTATCACACCTTATCTCTATTAGTTCATTACTAGGGGTAATATGGTCTTTTAGCATGTCATTTAATAACCTGTAGTCCATGTTTAGTCCCTGGAACCAAACATGTAGGGACTAGGGACTTTATAGTTGGGACTAAAAAAGGTCCTATGACCTTTTAACCAAACAGGGCCTTAGATTAACAACATCCAAAGAGTTGTACGGGACAATGGACACACCAGCACCATGTGCATCTACCGACGTATAAAGGGGTGATGCACAGTCTGTTGCAACAAAGAACAAACAACCATTGAGCATATTTGTGTTGGTCCCAGTTTTGTTATCTTTAGACACCTTTCCCTATGTAAGGGCAGCAAATCTAGTCCTGCTCAAACTCTATAGCCTTGTCCCCCCAAAACAGAAAGATTAGTTTGTTACAAATGTGTGTACTACGTTTGTCATTTTTTTCCCTTTTCGACCAACGTAGGTGTTGGATAGCCAGTCAGTACTACTTTCCCCCTTCCTTTCCTCTTTGAACCATGTCCTAGATCCATGCTATACAACTTTGCCCACTACTTTCCTATTTGATCCAACACCCATATTCGAGTGCAGCAGCGGAAAAAGCCCAGATGCAGCTAGAGCAATGCATGCGGAATAAGTAAATTATACCTTAAGGTTCTTGGGGTGTGGCTTAGTGGGCGGCCGGAGGCCAATCTGCCCACACTATGTACGACAGCAGGGAAGAAGGGGTCAGAGGCCCTCCCGCACCGCCGCTGGGTGAAAGAGAACAGTTGCGCCCATTGTGGATTCCCTCCCTCGCCGACGGCGACAGTGTTAAGCCTCCTTCCCTTCCCGGTGGACGGATCCTGCTGGCTCTTTTGACCAGTAGTGAGAGGACAGAGAGAGAGGCCAACGAAGTCTTGTTTAGATCTAGAGAGGGTGAGAGAGTGGGAAGAGAGCAACTACAAGCGTTGAGGCTCCAGCATGTATATATATAGTGGAGAGTGTGTGTGAACAGAGCAAACCCTAGAAAATAAGCGTCGAGGCTACAAGGTATATAGATGGAGTGGTTTTCTTTTTCTCTCCATAAAAATCGTTTTAAATTGTGCATGAAACGAAACTCTTTATTTAACATAGTGAAGAAAAATACTAGGGGCAATGCTAATACGTGAAGAAAATTTAATGCTCGAAGGACACAACTCGCAATTAATGTTGCATGCCTCCCGGTCGCGCTTACTAACATTCACATGTGGTACACGACCCTCCAAAGTGAACAACAACTGAACCACACATGGTCAAAATATCAAAAAGGTGGGCTTCACCATCCTCCAATTTTAAATATTTTGGGCACTTGTATTCAGCCTAAGTTAGTGCGCCACCATATGTACTAAGGGTTACAACAGGTGCTAAGACACTAGGGCGTATTGAGAGTAATTGCCATGCCAATTATTTGTAGGGTCACTTGCAAACGGTGAAACTCTATTCTCCTCTTATTTAGTGGATGAGGCAAATCTTTTGCCTCCATTTAAAAAAAATAAAGGAGAAATTCAATTTTAAATATTTAGTTTGTACACTTTCCTCTCTTCCAAGGATTTTGGGCACTTGTATTCGACCTAAGTCAGTGTGCCATCGTATCTTGTACTACTCCCTCTATCTAGGTGTAAGTCACATTAGAAGGTACAGCAGGACCAAGGTGCAAGTAGATTAGAGGAGAAGGAGAAACTTGACCGATCCTTCCTCCAAAAAAAGCCCTGATTTCTGTCTCTAAATACAACAATTAATCACAACAATTTAGAGATGCCATTTTAGCTACCATACAGGGCCACGTATTAACTCGCATGCAAGCCGATTTTGATTCCTTGACTGATCAACGTGTAGTTGCACTCCATGCATTGGGTTACCGGGGGAGATAACAAGGCAGAGTAAGTAACAACGCTCGCTAGCTACGAGGCTAGGAGGGGATTGAGAAGCGAAGTTAATGGATGACACCTAAACATTTTGGGAATATCTGATTTTCGTAAGATGACTTAACACCTAGACGGAGGGAGTACTAATCCTTAGTCTAGGTTTGATGGAATATTCGTCACCTATTCCCTTCTTGTACATACTACATTTATCTCACTTCCTATGGCTTCCCACTCACACGATATTCCTATTCTATGAACCTATCACTACAAAAAAAGACACATCTGTGACATTTTGGGCCGAACGAAATTTTTTTCCTGTCATGCTTATGACACTTCTATGGCGATAATTGTGACAAAACCCGGTACCATCATAGATGTGGTGGGATCCTACTTCTATGACAAAAAATCATGAAAGAAAATGGGCTTTTTGTCCTGGGTGGGCCGGAGACGTAGCTGCATGACATTCTTTGGGCCGTCCATGACGGGAAAAACCGTGGTAGAAGCGAGGGCAAGGAAAATATCGGGGAGTTCTCGGTTAGGGTGGGTGGTCGGGGGCCGAGCGATGCACATTTCTCTCGTACACGTACGCGCGTGGGTGCGAGGCATTGGCTCTAACTAAACCCGAGCGATTGCACTGCAGGCTACGCGTTAGTAAATGCGAGCGATCGATCAATATGGTTGTTAACTGAACCTGATCGAGCGATTCCTTCTCTACTGCTTGTAACTAAAGCCGATCGGACCCTGTTACCTCCTTCCCTTGATGAACAGTGAGCATTATTGGGAGGGGGGTGTTGGATGAACAGTTCCCGGTGGGGGGGTTGGATGAACAAGACCCCATGGTGTTGCCACTTGATGAGTAGGACCCCGATCGATCGAGCCGGTTGGGGGTGGATGAACAGGACCCCATGGAGGGCTGGATGAATAGGACGACCCCGTGGAGGGCTGGTTGAACAGTAGCCGGTGGAGGGCTAGATGAACAGTAGCCCATGGAGGTGTGGTTCAACAGGACCCCGTGGAGAGGGCTGGTTGAATAGTAGCCGGTGGAGGAGCGGTGGAGGCTGGATGAACAGGAGCCCGTGGATGAACAGTCGCAGGTGGAGGCTGTAGGAGGTCGACGATGCATGAACAGTAGCCCGTGGAGGCTAGAGGAGGTCGACGGTGGAGATGAACATTATCCTGTGGAGTCCCGTTTTGCGGTACGCCACACCCCTCCTGATGAACCGGACCCCCGTTTCTACCGAAGCGCTCCGACACAAGTCCGTTTCCTCCGTTTTGCGGTACATCACACCCCTCCCGATCAATAGGACCCCGTTTCAACCGTAGGAGGTCCAAGATAAGTCAATTTCCTCTGTTTTGCGGCACGCCCGACCCCTCCCGATGAACAGGATCCCGTTTCGACCAATATGTCGGTCGAACACAAGGTCGTTTCCTCCGTTCTGCGGTATGCCAGGCCTCGTTTCGATCGGTTTTTCCGTCCAAGCCGGTTGGCTCCCAATGAACACGACTTATTCCGTTGCCTCCTGATGAACACGACGCATTCCGTTGCCTCCCCATGAACACGATGCAATTTCTTCGTTCTGACCCAGCCGGTTGGCTTCCAATGAACAAGATTAGTCGTTGTACGCATTAGAGAACCCGCCCGTATGTACGTACATAGCTGTATTTACTATGTTGCAGTGTGGCCGTACGTACGTGTACATGATATAGACGGGATTGCATGACATGCTACGTCGACGCCTCTACTCAACACGTGCTGCTCCTTACTCGGCCACGATAGACGGGATTGCGTGACATGCTACGTCGACGCCTCTACTCAACACGTGCCGCTCCTTACATGGCCACGGTACCTCACTGCAGAGACACCGGTCGACCGCTATGTACGTACACATTCCTGACCAGATAGATAACGCTACCTTTGCTTCAACCTGGTGGGTCCCAGCTGTTAGGGGGTAAGATGGCAGCTCCTATGCGAACATAAAGCCGGTGGGTCCCAGCTGTCAGGGGGGAAACATTTTTTCGCGAAATACCGAGGACCTTCTGGTAGGTCCGAGGTGTTTTGTGGAGGAATCATTATTTTGCGTGTAATAAGGAGGCACTTCTTTGCGTGTAGCCATGGAACCAACTGTCGGCCTCTCCACTTACAGTCCTCTTCTGATGGTTGTCGCTCGTTGACCGCGTTGACAACGTTGTACCGCCCGAGAGCACCAAGGTGGTGGATGACAGCACGACCTAGGAAGGGAATGACCCGGAGTCGGGGAATGCGCATCAGTGAATGCCCACGCGGAGGGGAGTACGAGGGTTGACTGCTTCGGCTGTGGTTTGAGGCTGCCGTCTCCAGAGAATAACAGGGGGTATGGGTGAGTAGAGGGAAGGCCAGGCCAGTAGTAGTATGGTCGGGCGGTGAGGCATGTGTGGCAGCATAGCCGGCCATGGGAGGCTCGAGCAGGCGGTACAACGGGCGCAGGTTTGGGCGGCTGGAGCAACAAGACCAGAGGTTGAACGTGCAGCTTGGCGATTGGATTAACATCGAACAGTCAGTGCAGCTAGAATCATTTATTGACTAAGTTGACAAAGCCCTGTGTACGCATTAACTTAGTAGGCCCACAAGTCAGCCTACAAATCTGGTGGGTCCCAGCTAGCACGGGAATCAATTTTTTCAAGTAATAAGGTGGCACTTCCTTGCGTGCGAAGATGTTTTCTAGTTTTTTTATTTCTTCTTTTTCGAGTTAGAATAAAAATAAAACAATTTAGGATCTTCGGTACAATCTATATTTTCATGAAAAGGATCATAATAAAGCTGGTGGGCCCCAGCTGTCACGGTGAGGAAACTTTTTATTTCCGCGTAATAAAGGAAGCACTTCCTTGCGTGCGAAGATGTAGCTGGTGGGTCAAACCTATCAGGGGGAGAAATTATTTGGTTTTGCATAATACGGGGGCACTTGTTGCGTGCGGCCATGGGCCATGTGCGTCCCTACTATCAGCCAATCCACGTACATGCCTCATTTGAGCTGCCCCCTGATCCAACGGCTGGCTGGCCGCCAGTTATGTCGTGCCTTGCTGTGGGCAAGGCACTGGATCTCTGTCCCCGATGGCTGTCGTTTGTTGACAAAGTTGACCACGCCGCGTCGAGAGAACCAAAGCAGTGAACGATGGCGAGTATTACGAAGGGAATGACCCGGAGCCAGCGAAGACACAATAGTGGATGCCCACGCAGAGTGGAGTACGAGGGTTCACTGGTTCGGCTGCGGTGTGTGGCTGTCGTTGCCGGTGAAGAACGGGAGGTGTTGGCGAGTAGAGGAATGGCCTGGACGGCGTTTGGGACTAGAGTGGGCCGGTGAAGCCTGCGCGACAGCACAGCCGGCACCGCCGGCGGTGGTTTGGGCGGCTGAAGCAAGAATATCCGGAATTGAAGAAGCACTACAGTCATTGGATGGACATCCAGCGGCCACTACTTCTAGAATCGTGTCTAGACTATAAGTTTACAAAGCCTTCTGTACACCTTAGTAGGCCCACAAGCCTTCCGTACGCATCACTGACTATAATTGTCAAAAAATAGTAGGCCCACAAGTGATCTGGCAGAGAACATATAGCCCATGTGCGATTTGTAATAGTGTACAACCCATTTTTGAACTCTAATGGAATTTACTACGACCCATTTACAGTCTGTTAAAATTACAACCATTTTCTAGCCAGGACAACGATTAATAATTTAAACCAACCTCTCAAAACATAATTCAACCAAAAATCCCACATTTTGATGGGATCCGAAAAAAATATCCTTAAATTTCGAGTCAGATTAAATATAATTTCAAACTGAATTTTTATTAGGTAAAAATCTAAAAAAAGACTGCACATGCAATAAGTAATGAAATGAAAATTTCCAAATTCAAACAATAACATTTTTGAAACTAATTACCTGCTTGGTGCATTTTTGTATATTTATAGCCCAGTTTTTATAATTACATCCCATTTATTATTTCTTAAAGCCCATTTTCTTGTCAGGCCTAATAGGAAAGATTTACAGCCCAGCGGGGCGGAGAATAATAAGTTGACCTGGGTTGGGTATTTCGCAAAAAAAGTATAGCTGGGCTAGCCATTTTCACCTTGAAAAAATAATATATGGGCTGGATATTTGGTTAGCCTGGGCTAGACGGGCCACAGCCCGCCCAGTTGATACCCTGCTCCTCTGAACAACAACAAAAACATCGCTCAAGAAAAACTCTGCTTACACCTAAGAAAACAAATACTGCTCAAGCTCCTGGGTCCCAAGTGTTGGCTGCTCCTTGTGCAATTCTCTCATTTATTGACTATATAGGTTTACGATGGTGTGGGACCATGATGTCAGGAAACTAGGAGGAAGCAAAAAAATTATAGTTGTATATAATAAGGAGGAGCTTACGTACGTACGGCTATGGCCCTAGTGGGTCCCTACTGTCATCCAGTCAAAATAAAGTCATCTCCTGAATCCTCATCTTCGTTGAGCATCTTGAGAATGCTCGGTGCCACGGCAAGCGCAACAACTCTAAGGACGACGGAGAGGGCCTCGCGGGCCCTACGAATGGTCTGATATAGCGCCCGCTGCTCATTCAGGAAGACAGGATCATCGGACACCTATGGGCACCTTCAAGAGATTGAGACGACATGAAATGGTAAGGCCACGCTTGGGTGCTGTGGTTTATTTCACACCTCTATTAAGATACAAGTGTAATTAACTCATCATCCGAAACAACACGTAAAATACAGGCGTAATGGAACCGAGGGCCCGAGGTCTGTAACGAAAACCGACGTGTTATGCGTGTAATTTGAGAGACCAGTGTATATTTTACTAGTCGAAATTGACCAACCAAGCTCTTCGCCCAAGACCATCTACTTTTATTTAAAAGCGGTTTTGGTTGGAAAACAACGATCCAATCACGGCCTAAGATGATGAGTTGGTCGGAAGATCATATGGTTTCACCTCTAACCCACCCGAGTTGTCGTATAGGCTATGAATGAAACATAAGACAATGAACTTCTTAAGAACAGAGACAACAGAAGAGGATGATCTACTTAACATGCAAATCACAGGCATTAGCTCAACATGCAAAACAATATTAAGCATTATTCTTAGGAGGCACGGTGAACAGCTCGTGATGCCGCATGCCACAACATTCCAAGCTCAACTTTGCAATCAAAGTCACAAGTCCTAGCATTACATAGACAACATTCAGAACAAACTCTTAAAATACCTTACATAAGTCAACATTCATGTGACTATGCATCACAACAGAGTAAATATTTACTTCTGAACTGAAGACAGGAATAGGAAAAAACGATCAACGTTGCTCACAGCAAAGGATGTCCCACTAAAAAATATCAAATGCATGTCTTCTGGTTAACTTTAATGAGAAAAAAATTTGACAAGGTTTTCCAATCCCAGTATATTAAACTAATGTCTTCTTGCTAACATCAATAATTAAACTTTTACAAGCTTTTCCCATTCAAAATATGTAATGCCTATGATTGTGGAACATGCAGGGTTTGTCATCAGTTTGTCATCTGATAGTCCGGTGGCTCAAGGTGACAACGAATGATTAGAGAACCATTCGATGTATTGTGCATGATGAAGTATTATGGAGGACACGAACCATCTAAACATTTTGTGCAGCTCCACTAAAATCAAGCTGAGCATCCCTGTGGATTTCGTATTTATATGCTGCAAGAAAACAAAGATACATCAGCACACACATGAATATTGGCCCCATTGTCAACACACCAATCGGTGGACTAACAAACTGAAAGTACAGTAAACAAATTACCATACCCAGATGCCCCATCATTGTTGCTTAGAATGACATTGACAGACTTGGAGTCCTGTCCTGGCTTCTTGTACTTGTATGGGCACTTTTTGCTCAGTGCACTCCACGCGTTGTAGAGTTGCTTATGCTCTCTACAGACTAGTCATGTCACCGGCGTCTACTAATACTCTGTAAAGCTTCTCGATCATTCCTTCTGTAATGTAGCACAAACAGTGACTACTTCTTTCTTCAAAGTGGTAAGACCAATTGGACCCACTAATGCAGCAGTTTGCCTTAGACACATTGGCTCCTTTTGTGCAGTTCAACTAAAATCAAAGTCGAAATAAAACCAAGCTTTAATTTTGATATCCCTGTAAGCAACAATAGGTATAAGGGAAACAATTACTGAGAAATAACGGTTGATGACTTGTACTCCCAGAAGAAAACATCTACTGAACTACCTTATCTTAATGGGAAACAAACCAGGAGAGTAGCAATTCTCAATCAGTGTGATTCATTCATATTAACTGAGACATTATCTTAACAATGCCTTGTTTCAACATCTATAAAGAATGACAAAGCAGAAAAGTACCATTCCTAAAACAATGCGACTAATTCATTTTAACAGAGACATTGTCTTAACAATACCTTGGTTAAACATGTGGAAATAACTACAAAGCAGGATAGTACCATTTGTAGAACACTATAACTGATATATAATAACAGAGACAATATCTGAACAATAAATTTCTTAAACATGTACTTCGAACGATCCCTAACAGAAATGGAACTCCCGCCGATCCCTAACAAGTGTTGTAGTTATGAACTAAGATTCAGTAGTTAATTCTAAGAGTGCCATGGCTTAATTTTACCAGCGGCATTAGATTAGAAAAAGGAGTAAATAGTTCTGGGGGGGAGTGGGCGCAACAACACCATGTGCTTCCATCTACTTATAAAGGGGGTGATCCAGAGTTTTGTTGTAACAAAGAAACTAGCATCATGTCTGGGTTGGAACAATTTTTGCTCACTTAATGGTAAAAGACAACAGTTCAATAACTTCAATTCAACATTTATCCAAAACAGTACCAATACAAGTAGCACAACATCTCAAAGCACACTGCAGCATCCTATGGATGAAAGTTAGTACTGACCTTTCTTGACCAAGATTTGAAACAACTCGCGAGGAGGACTTGAAACAAATCCCAACACATATATGAAAATCTGATCTCCTTTTGTGCAGTTCCACCAAAATTAAGCAAAGTTGCCGGTGTGACATTCAAGTTGAACTGCACAAAACACTGTTAAAACAAAAGTGTTTCGCGTAGTGAAGCAAAATGTCGCAATAGCAACAAGTTGAATAGATGTCCCTGTTTTAACAGAGGCAAAAAGGAATCAATTATTGGCCAATAAAGGAGGATGAAACATGCGGCCACAAAAATGGAAATCCCGCCAATCCCTAACAAGTGTTGCAATTTCAACTAAGATTCAGCAGTTAATTTTGAGAGTGGCATTGCTTAATTTTACCAGCGGCATTAGATTAAAAAAGCATAAACAGTTCCAGGGGAGAGTGGGTGCAAAAACACCATGTGCTTCCATCTACTTATAAAGGGGGTGATGCAGAGTTTGTTGTAACAAAGCAACAAGCATCATGTCTGGGTTGGTCCCATTTTTGTTCACTACTTGATAGGAAACGACATCAATACAATAGCTTCAATTCAACATTTATTTAAAACAGTACCAATACAAGTAGCACACCATCTCAAAGCATATTGCATAACCATGTGGATGAAGGCATGTACTAACCTTTCATGAGACGACCAAGATAAAATACGAATCTACCAATATGAATAGGAATCCAATCTCATTTTGTGCAGTTGCACTGAAATCAAGCAAAGTTGCCGATGTAACATTTAAGTTTGCTATAGCAACAAGTTGAATAGATATCCATGTTTTCACAGAGGCAAAAAAGGAAACAATTACTGGCCAATAAAGGAGGATGAAACAAATGGTGAAAAAAAGAAGCATCTAACTTATCTTGATGGAAAACAAAGCAGGACAGTAGCATTCCTAAAATGGTTGCATTGATTCATATTAGCAAAGACATTCTCTTAGAACAAAATTCGTTAAAAATGTAATTTACTTTTAACAGTGGCATTGCTTCAATTTTCCAGCGGCATTCTTAGATTAAAAACAGCAAAATAGTTGTATGGGACTTGGGACATGGGACATGCCATCACCATGTGCGTCCACACGTATAAATGGGTGATGCAGAGTATGTTGCCAATCAGCATATCTGCGTTGGTCCCATATTTGTTCTCTTTGAACCTTTTTCCTATGTGAGGGCAGCAAATCTAGTCATGCACAAACTACCCAACCCCCCAGTTTCTTTCCTTTTTCAACAAAGAGATTGGTTCCTTACATATGTGTGTACTAGGTTACCCCATTTTCCCTTTTCGACCAACAAAGTGGCTGGATAGCTAGTCTATACGACTTTCCCTCCCACCTTTCCTCATTGAACCATGTCCTAGATTCATGCTCCACCCCGCCACACCCTTCTTTCCTCTTTGAACCAAGACCTAGATTCGACTACAGAATCGAAAAAGATCCGCATGCCGCTAGAGCAATGACGGTTTCAAAGAAACTTATACCTTAGGGTCATCAGGATGTGGCTAGGCGTGCGACGGGAGGCCGGATCTACCCACACTACGTACGACATCAAGGAAGAAGGGGTCGGTGACCCTCCTGCATAGGCGCTGGGTGAAAGAGAATGGTGCAGCCGGCAGTGGATTGCCTCCCTTGCCGATGGCGATAGAGTGAACGCTGCGACTCCCCCCTTCCCAGTGCAACGGGATCCGGACGCCTCCTGCACTAGCTATGAGGGGGGAGAGAGACAGAGGCTAACGCAGTCTTGTTTAGATCTGGTGAAGAGGGTGAGAGACTATGAATATACCAAACCCGAGCAACGGAACGCTGAGCCTCCAACGTGTATACATATATGTAGTGCGGCGAGAGTGTGGAGAGTGCAAACCCTAGCGAACAAGCACTGAGGCTCCAGCTTATATAGTACTACATATATAGTACAGACTGAGCTCCAGTGCCTTAACTGCACCTGCCTTTGGCTGTATGACAGGTGGGCCAGCCACATGTTGGGCCCACCTATCATACACCCAAAGGCAGGTGCACTAAGTCAATGAAGCTACCCCTAAAAAAGTCAATGAAGCTGCGTCCATAGAGTACTCGTGTATACTACTAATATATAGTGGAGTGGTTTTCTTATTCTCTCCAAAACAATTGTTTTAAATTGTGTAAGTACGAAATGAAACTCTTTGTTTAATGCACCAATGAAGAAAACTACTACTTCCGATGAACTAACAATCCACGCGTCCTGGTCGCACTTCCTGTCCTTCACGTGCGGTACACTACCCTCCCTTAAGTGAACAACCACACATGGGCCAAATTATCGGAAACGTGTGAGAGTGTGTACAAATAAAGAATTTTAATTTCAATTATCGGAAAGGTTTGAGAGTATGTATCATTTGCCCTCTCTCAATAATTATGGTTTGTTGTGTTTGGCCTAAACTTCGTCAAACTTTACAAAGTTTCACTTCAGTCAAATCTAATATGCAGAGTAAATGAAAATGAAGGGATACTACGTCCATCTGGGTTTTTAGTCCACACCATTTTTTAATCAAAGTTAATAGCTGGACAAATAAAATTACAGGGGAGCTGAAGACAAAGTTGTGAGAAGGCTTAGAAATCAATACAAATCGTATGCTCTTAGTACCAACGTCGATCCTTCTTCGAGGAAACATTTGGTTCATAGCCAATTGTGTGATAAAATTGCACCAACGTGAAAGACGGTTGGCACCCTCGGACCGTACGATGCTTTTGTGGAGTTCCACTAAAATCAAGCTAAGCATCCCTGATGGCTAAGATATTGAAGAAGTGTGATTAGAATAATAGTACTGGCACTAGTTCATGAGACATAAACTCATCACAAATAGAAGCCGGTAGAAGTAGAGAAAGATAGACATGGAGATGGAGCTACGTGGGGAGCTGCGGCAGTGAAGCAAGCCGGCTCCAAAAGGAATATGTACCTGGGACGTCAGGCTGTAGCTAGAAGGGCGGTTGGGAGGCGGTATCAGCCCATACCACGGGGACCCCCGATTGGGACGCACCGACTGTGGGCTTTCTCCCTCGCCAATGTCGACCGCGTTTACACAGAAAATCGTTCCCTTCCCCCAGCGGCGGGATCAGGCCGGATCTGTGACCAGCGGTGTGCCCACTGTCGTTCTATGCTTGTGAAGATAGCAACCCAAGCAAGCAGGCTTGTAGCTCAGGCTCATGCTAGTGTATATATAGTGGTTTTCTTTTTTCTCTCCATATCAACCATTTTATATTGTGTACGTGTCATTGAAGAGTGAAATGATGGTTGCTTCTTCCGACTAACTTACTGTGTGATTTGACTGCTCCTTAGTGGCCCCTACACGTACTCCCACTACGTGTATGACCATTCATGAGTCTCACTTGTACTTATCTCTACTTTCTTGCATGACACATAGACATGATGCGCATAGAGGAATTTTGTTACTACACGTTGTTACATAGTACTACTAGTACCTACTCCCTCCTTCTGGTTCACTAATGGTACTCCCTCCGTCCTGGCTTATTGGTCCCCTTTGTACTGAATTCATGGGCTCGTTTTCCTCAAGCATTTGTCTTTACCAACATATTAATATCGGGAATGCATGCGTGAACAACGAATGATTAAACCTTGCATGCAATGTTTTGACAAAGCATTAACTTATGAACATGTGAATGTGAGGGACTACAACCTCGTGCATGCATGCAACAGTCACACGTACACATGGACGCAAAAATGCACATGACACCCTAATGCATGCATGCCCGAGCACATGACGGAACACACATGGTCACGCTCAAGTGCTCAACCTACACGAGCATGCACACACATACTCAGCTAGGGTGAGCTAGTGACCGTATAAACACCGGAAAATGTATATATTGAGCGCAATGAGCATATTATGAAGTCCACTGACCGTATTTTTACAAATATGAAGTGACAGACAGTGTATTTATCTTGTTTGACATTAAGCCATATTAACCGGAAAGGAGGTAGTATGGACTAGCATTACTTTGTTGTGTCCGGTCAACTTGCTGAACAAGGAGAAGCTTGCAGGATGGGAGAAGCTTTAGCGCGGTCACTCGTAGGCAAGGAGAAACTTTTGACTAATACAAGCTCTCCCTCGCTCAGGCGGTGGACGTGCAACAGTTAATTCGCTGTCAGATTTCCAGAAGCATATGCTGTACTAGTACCATTATTGTTTGACTTCCCGAAGAGGCGAACAACCAAGCGCAAAGTTTACTAGTACTAGTACTACTACTATAGAGGTATGTACTACTACTAGGAACCGGATGGAGGAGCGTCTGCACTTTTATTTTATTTTAAAATGTGATAAAGCAATCTTCAATACATTTGACTCTCTTCGAGGGTTCTCACATGTGATAATGGAAGTTGATTGCATCGAACACTCACCACAATTCTCGCTTAATTCTGGCTCATATCCTGTTACAAATAAGAGCGCTCGGTAATATTTTCTTTTTTTGTTATTCAACATGTAAACAGGTCAGCAAACCTTGCGGCGCATCTTTGTGCGAACCGTGCTTGCTGCACTTTGAATGTGACCAAGAGCTGGCTTGATGAAACACCTCGCTTCCTTCTTCTTTTTTGCGGGGTACCTCGCTTCCTAGTGACTAGTCTCTTGGCTGATCGTTCTAAGAATGCTTATATATGAATAAAGCTCTCCCATTTACCTGCAAAAAATATTAAGCCATATTAACCGGAAAGGAGGGAGTATGGACTAGCACTACTTTTTGGTGTGTCCCGTCAACTCGCAGAACGAGGAGAAGCTTGCAGGACAAGGTGAAGCTCGCTTACACCCACTCTGTCCACCTCAAGCCTGGTGGCTCACAGGACGAGGAGAAGTTTTTGACTATTGTAACCTACCATCGCCCAGGCAGTGGACATGTAGCAGTTCATTTGATGTCAGATTGCCAGAGGCATACATTGTAGTACCCTACATGCAGAGTACCATCATTGTTCGACTTCAGGAAGAGGCAAAGAGCCAAGCGCAAGGTTTAGTAGTACGAGTAGTACTACTACTAGAACCGCATGGTGGAGCGTTTGTACTCTTATTTTGTTTTAATCTCTGATAAAGTATACATTTATTCGGGAGAAGGGCGGAAAATGGCAGCCCAATAGTAGTATTAAAAACATCGAACATGTAATGATGATATCGATCAACCATGCTCGAATATATCTTGGCCTCTGTGCGAGCCCGTCTGTGTGTTCTCGCTCCTCGTCTCTCTCAAGGAATGGCAGGTTGGCCATTTGGCCATCAATTCAGATCGGTTTGCTCACTCCGGTCGCACATGTTAGTGATATGCCAAGAGGACGTGCGTTGACCGACTGACCATACGTGTACTTGGTTTTGCACCTTCATACTACTCCTCCCTCCGTCACAGTTTACAGGGCGTGCTTCATTCTGATGGATTTCTCTCCATGCATTTCCACCAACAGAGAGACTTTAGATGTGTTTGGTTTAATTCTCAATTTATTAGGGCGTGGTAACCGCAATCAAGTCCATAATTTTCTCTCGATGTACTACGCTTGTACACAGAGTGGAGTAAGTGCATGCATGTGTGTACCAGGGGTGGAAGCACTGCATGCATGCATGTACGCATTATTTCCTCTAGTAATAGACGCCGTGCTATAACTACCAATGCTATTTTTCAGGCTGATCGCTAGTCGCCTTGGTCCTAGAGATTGTTTTTTGAAGTGCACTCTATAAACAGTGATGGAGGGAGTAGTATGAGCGGATTCAAAGAAGAGTGTATTGATGGTTGCTTCTTCCGAGCAATTTACAGTGGGAAAGGTGGGGCTTATGATTTGACTGCTCATTACTCACTATTAGTGCGGCATAACGACCGTGCTGAGTCTCCCATGCAGTTGTGCACTACTCCCTTCGTTCTTAAATATATTACGGAGTATTTGTCTTTCTAGAGATTTCGGACTGATTCCGTCGGCAACACCCTCGAGCGCCACGACAAGATGAGGGAGCAGCTTGGCAGGGCCTTCATCATCGGTCGGCATTGGCTTCTCCAAGGCCTTCTCATAGAAACCCTACAACACCGCATGGGACATCTCCTCAAGAGATTTGAAGGTCGTGCGGTCCTCGGCAAGAACCTTCGCCTTGGCCTCAAGCTAGGCCTTCTCCACCGCCACCTTCTTCTCCAACTCCTCCAGGCGGCTGCGTTCTGCGGCCTGAGCCCTCGCTGACTGCTCCAGCTCGGTGTCACGACCAGTGACGACGTCTTCTTGGGCCTTCATCTTCCCCTCCTTCGCCCTGCGACCGCAGGCCTCGGCCGCTTGCTCATTGCGCATGGTCTCCAACTCGGCTTCCATCGACCGGCAGCGCTCCTTGGCAGCCTTGGCGTCCTTCAGCACCACCTCACGAGCGGTCGCAGCTTGGTCAGCGGCTCACTTGTCCTCCTCGGAAGCTGCCATGACCTAGCCCAACGCTGCCCTAACAGACGCGTTGGAGTGCAACCAACCCGAGATCAGCTCCAGGCGCTCCGCCACCAAGCGACGGTCGGCGCCTTGAAGATCATCCCGCAGCCAGGTTAGCGCGGAAAGAGCCTCCCCCAGAACATCAGGTGCGTCGGAAGGATCAAGGGCTAGCGGCATAACGGGGGGAGGAGGAGGCAACGTTACCATCGCGGCTTGCACGCTGGCACCAGCGGAAGAAGGAACCAGGGGCTCCTGAGCCATTGAAACATCAGCAGACGAGATGGGGGTAGGTACCTCTGGAGCCGGATTGGCGGTGGAGATCTCCTTCTCGTGAGGCCGGTCCACCAGGCCTCGCGAAGAGGACCGAGCTGGAGAGGCATGCGCGCCATCACCACCCTTCCGCGCAGGAGGAGGCGCGGCCATGGCAGGCTGCTGGGTCACAGAAGGCATGGGCGCCCCTTCTTTCTTCTTCTTCGCCACCGACGTTGGCCTGGCGGAGCAAGGAAGGGCGTCAAAAACAACAGCAAGAGCAAGAACAAAATCAGGATGAGGAACTTATTGATCCACGACGGCGTAGTCCCTCGGCCTCTTCAGGACCATGAAGCCCATAGGCTTCGCAGCCTGGGGCGCCGACGGCGGATCTCAGGAGCGTCGCCTCGGGAGATCAGCGCTGACCGGATCTTCGTCATGACCCCAACCGACGGTTACTTCGAGGGGGTAACCCAAGATCTCATGGAGACCCCAGCGGAGGGCAGGACCTCCTTCACCGGATGGTCGTCAGTGTCGTCGTCGTTTGGCAGGGCACGAAGGAGGTCGGCCTTGTGTGGAGGGGAAGTCTCCCCTACCCCCTCCCGGGTCTCCTCCGAGTCCCGCTCCACCTCCTCATAAGAGGCACCGGAAGACACCCCACCAGAGTTGTCGCCACCAGGACCTGGGAGGGCGCCGGAGGCACAAGCCCGTATTCATTAGAGATAGGCAAGGCGGCAGTGATCTCTGCCCCATCAGCGCGGCGGTACACCAGAAGATGTGAGTCCAGCGGGAATCCCTGGTCCTCCCTGACCAAGAGTCGTAGGGCAGCATCCAGCTCCTCATCGGGCAGAGAGTCAGGGCGCAGGTGGAGGTCGTCCCCCTCATCCTCGAGCTTCCAAAGGGGGTGCGAATGCGCCTGAAGCGGGGCTAGGGCTGCGCCAGAAACTCCTTGAGTATCATGGCCCCAATCAGCTTCTGCGCCCTCTGATCGTCAGGCTTCAGGTCAGCGGGCATCTTCTCCAGCACATGCTTCGCCCGGGGTCGGAGAGCTTCGTGCTAAGCCAACTCTTGTCAGTAGAAGGCATCCCGGTTGGCAGCGATAGCCGGGGGCAGGAGCACTTGGCATCCATAAGGACCCATTTATTCCTGAAGGCCTCAGCCTTCTTCCCCACCTTCGAGATTGTGTTGGTCCCGTTGGCTGCGACGAAATTGGCACATCCCGAGCAGTGGCCGTCCTTGATCCGAAGGTAGAAGAGATAGCACAACAGCTCCATAGATGGCATCACGCCCACAAATGCCTCGCAGTAGAAGGCAAAAATTGACAAGAGGAGAACAAAGTTGGTATGGAGGTGAAGATCATGGAGGCCGTAGTGGCTGAGCACGACGTAGAAGAAATCGGAAAAGGGAGGAACCAGCCCCGCGAACACGCTGTTTAGGAAGAAGGGACGAAAGGTGCTACCCGGAGCCTCAGGCTTGGCGGAGCCAGCCCGCAGCGCCGCTACTCTTCCCTCATCATCGTCACCCACCGTCATCTGGCGCACGGCGGCGAGCTTCTCCTGTGAGACGATGGGAGCGCTCAAGGCTGGCTCGTACCAGGTGGTTGAGGCGTGCGAGGCCTTGGCCTTGTCGGGCGCCATCAGATGCGATCCTAGGGAGAATCCCTATCAGGTAGGAGGTCTCTTGGGGTGAGAGGAGCAAGAAAGGGGATCTGGAGCAAGTCGAAGGGATGCAATGAGGGCACTGCGGCATGCGCCAGCCTCTTGTCAAGTCGGGCAGTTGCCGAGGTAGCGTGGGGAAGCGGAGACGCCCACGACCGGTCAATCGCCACGCGCCAATCAAGGCCGCAGGCTATTGGGGCCCTTGGCGCTCTGTAATTGCCCCTTGGCTTCGCCACGACGCCAAGTACGAGCGCCCCTTGGGCCCTGGGGCTACTATCAGCGTCCTGGGAACGGGGGTACCCAAACTTGCCTGCCTGCGGCCCAGGGCGTGGCTTCAGCAGTGGCCTGGTATGACCCATCTTCATCAACAACCACTCAAGACCCTCGCGAGGGGCCAAGCCTCACGAGGCGGATGACATAAGACCTCCTCAGGGGCGGCCTCCCTAGGCTGGCTCCCGAGGGGCAGAGATATCTATGCAAGGGGCACCTCGTGAGGAGCGCGTGACGTGAGCCAGGACGACCAAGGCTAGGCGGGCGCCAGCGAGCACAGTGTGCTTGTTGCCTTTTTGGTGCTAAAGGGGCAAGCGCATGCGAGGAGTCCCGAGGCATCAGACAAAGGTTTCCATATCGGTGCAACGAGACCAAGACCAGCAGGACGACATGATGGAGGTCACCACGGAGCCCACGATGGCGTCACTACCAGAGCCTTTGGCAGGCGAAGACAACTTTTGTCAGGATAACTTTTACTAGTTGTCCCCCCTTCAAATTGGCCGTTGTGGGATCCCTTCCTGCCTAATATTTGGGGAGAGGATCCGGGCCTCTATATATAGGACTAGCCACCACCGTAGGGAGGCATCTGATACGGGACTGGATCCATTACACCAAGGCCACCATACAAGCTCAGCGAGCTCAAGAACACCTCTCCTCAGGAGGCTGTTCATCCCTTGTACTTGTTCATCCTCAGCCTACAAGGAAATCCACCACATCACACTAGAGTAGGGTATTACACCAAAACGGTGGCCCGAACCAGTATAAACTCTTGTGTCCCTTGTTCCTTAGGTTCGGCGAGCTAGGCTTTGAGATCGTTGCGAGAGCGTGAGCTAGGGGGAGAGAGATCTTCGTGCGCACCCTAGTGTTCGAACCTCAAGGGTTTGCCGGAACCCGTAATCCGACAGTTGTAGATCCTGAAGAGTTGGATCATATGCAAGATGATATTGCAAGAATATTGTCCAACTTAGAGATGTTTTTCCCATCTTCATTCTTTGATGTCATGGTCCATCTCCCTGTGCACCTTGTCGACGAGATAAACTATTGTGGTCCTGTGTTTCTTCGCAACATGTATCCTTTGAGCGGTTCATGGGAATACTGAAGCACTTTTGTCGGAACTAAAACCATCCAGAGGCAAGCATCCTACAAGGTTATACCGCGGAGGAGGTGGTTGAGTTTTGCACAGAATACATGAAGCAAAGACCTATAGGTTTGCCCCTCTCTCGCCACGAGGGAAGGCTGAAAGGTTAGCCGATCCTTGCTGGAACGCAAATGGCTGCACCCGGAGAATTGGTAGAGAAAGCCCATTTGACGGTATTGCTTAATAGCTCAGTTCTCAATGCTTATGCCGAAGAACACTTGGCGGAGTACACCAAAGCTTCTTACCAATGGTGCCTTCATCGGATGTGGAGATGAAGGCACTAAGAACTACACCGAATGGTTGAAGAATCGTTTGGCACAAGGATCCATCAATGACATTGCTACGTGGTTGGCACAAAATCCATCAGCTACGGTGTTGATGTACCCAGCATATGAGACAAATGAATACACGTTCTACACCGAGGAACGTGATGAGAAGACCTCATATTAGAACAGCTCTGTTCGAATAGAATGCATGACTATAGATGAAGCTGATAAAAGGGTATACTATGGAACCATCAAAGAGATTTGGGAGCTTCACTATGTGAAAGGTGCATGGATCCCCTTGGTCATGTAAAGGTTGATGATTACAGGAAGACCTGTGTTAACAGGACAACGATGTCATATCACACAGACCCGTTCATTCTTGCCAGTGATGCTACCTAGATTTTCTTTGCGGAAGACCCCTTCCATAAGAACTGCCATGTAGTGATGCATGGTAAGAGGAGGGTACTGGGTGTCGAGGATCTTGCCGATGAGGACGAGTACGATTAACTTGTTGAGTTGTCAGCCAAGGGATCACGCACCCGGGTAACAGAGTAGCGTAAAATGATCAAAAAAACCCAAGTTCATTGAGGGTCAACGTAATGATCCTAGTTCCCCCATGTACATGGGAATTAAGCCGTAAGACTAGTCTTTATGCCTACCCTGCAACTTAATTCTTTCAATTTAGAACTGTCGCGTGTACTGAATTTGTGAGTTATGCTAGGTTTTATTTTCATGTAAGAACCGTTAATATGTTGACCATGATATGATGTCAGCTTAGGCAATGAATATGAACTATTTTTTCTTATTTTCATTATTATATCAAAGAGGTAGCACACTCAATTGATCTCACTATAGTATGTGTGAACAAAAATATGCAATGTGGTTTGCGAATAGCACATGGTTCGTTGATGAAAGCTGTGTGTCGACCAAACCCCGCCCATGATCTGAGTTGTGCTTTCTGATTGGCCAGAACCCAAACCCCACGGATCGTACGTCTGCACCGTTGGATGCTCCCAGATCGAACGACGATCCTCATCCCTTTCGACAACACATGCAGTTCCGGTTGTAATTTTATTTTTATGCACAAAATGCACGTTAAACTCAAAAATGTCTTAAATATAGCTAACGATACCTGAAATGCGCCAGAAAATCGAACTCGTGGTACAATGGTGATTGTGTACCGTGGAAATTTTTATGAGGCCAAATGACGAAGTCACCGGCCACATGAGTTTGAATTGACACGTCTCCTTTAGGAAACCATGATCCTTCATGTGAGATGGTCCAGTTTGGAAGGAGTGGTCATCAAAACTTGTGCCAGACTTTACCAATTTTTTCCACGGGGTTGTGAGAGCACGCCACGGGCACACATCGATTTTGATGATGTCCGGACTCCATCTGAATTTCCTGTAATTAAAATACCAACTAGGCCTATGCTAGTGGCCGCACCTCGTGGCCGAAATGTTTGAAACTTCTCCCCGCTTCTCGAACAAACAAATGAAAACTCACAAAGCGACGCACAAATGATATGTACACCTTCTTTGCTAGGCTGATAGTAAGGGGGTATCATAGCTAGTATCATGCATGCCAGCTAGGCAATTTTGATGAGCTCTCATAGAATTAAATGAAGAAAGAGAGGGTTAAGTATCATATCATGAAATCGTTTCATAATAAATGCTATGCTACTATCTGTCATCCATGACAATAAATAAAGTACTACATGATACTACTTTATGATACTATGCATTAGAGCAAGTACAATTGACTGACATAAGCAGGCTATAAGGAATAGAATAATATATATGTGCTTAGTTGGAGGAAAGAGAAGAGGAGAGGTAAGAGAAGCGGGCTCTTGGTTAGTAGCCAGCTTCAACACGCGACCCAAGACACTTTGTGAGGATGTGAGGTGGGCCAACTATTGATAAACTAGTACATAATTAAAACTTATTATTGTACATGCCGGCTAAGAGGTTGCTGTATATGACATGGCAACTTCTTATAGCCGACCGTTGGTTGTATTATTAACCATGCTCTTAGTGAGGTAGCTAGTATATCATAGACTAGCTAGTATGATATATATGCATGATACTAGTATATGATCGATACTACCTCCGTAATGCATGCATAGCATCATAAGTTAGTATCTTAGGTTGCCTTATTAATTGCCATGCATGACACAAAGTAGTACAACATTTAATATGATACGATATCATGATATGATACCACACCCTCTCTTTCCTCATTTAACTCTATGCCACATCATCCAAAAAGTCTAGTTGGCATGCATGATATCGCTTGATACTCCCATTACGACTAGCCTTAGGGTGGTCATAGTGGGGGTATCGTATATAGCCAGTATCATGCACTCGGTAATAGCAAATATGATGATGTGGCAAAGAAGTAGTAACATAGGTAGATACTGTAACATATATAATAAATGCTATACTACTTTGTGTCATGCATGGCCATAAATACGGTCATCTATGATATATACTACTCTGTGATACTATATATGCACTATGACGGTACATACGTAGTATCATACAGTAGTATCATATGCATGATACTATAGTATATGACACTCCCCACTATATAGGGCTGGCCATAGTGGTGGTATCATAGCCGACGATATCATGCACTCAAAAATAGCAAGTATGCTGATGTGGCAAAGAATTAAATATAGAGAGGGTTAGAGTAACATATAGGTAGATACTGTATCATGTTAAATGCGATGCTAATTTGTGTCATGCATGGCAATAAATATGATCTATGATACTATACTCTATGTATTATACTATGCGCTATAATTAAAGGTAGTATCATACACTAGTATCATATATACATGCATCATACTAGTATATGACACTCTCCACTATGAGTAACCTAAGTATAGCCTAACTAAAACACCCACATGTAGTTGTAGTAGGGTTTTTGATTTAATTATATGCACTAAAATGCGAGGTAAGTGCAAAGAATGACTTAAACATAGTAGACGACTTGAAATGGGCCGGAACGATGTAACTAGTAAATGACGATTTGTAGTCCGAAGTGTCGCGTCTCCTTTTGGAAACTATGATCCTTCTTGTGAGATGCTCTAGTATGGAAGGTGCGAGCACCAAAACTTGTGCCAAACTTTACCAAAAAATTTCCATGCGATCGTGAGAGCAGGCCACAGTGACACAATAATTTTTGTTATTTTCCGAAATCTATATGCATTTCCTAAAATTAAAATACCAACAAGGCCTACGCCTCTGGCCGCACCCTGCGGCCGAACTGTTTGAAGTGTTTTCCCGTTTCTCGCACAATGAATGAAATCTCGCAAAGTGACACACAGAAGATCTTGCTAACACGCATGTGTAGTTGAAACATAAAAACGATATCTCTTTTTTTGCATATTCAAAGTTTGAGATTGCTAGCGAGGCCTGCCGCCTAGTAAAATGTACTAGAAAATTGAACCACAGGGTAGAATCGTGATTTCTTACCATGGAAAAAAATTGGAGACGAAATGATGAACTCATGTTTTCATTTAAACAAGAATATGTTGTTAGGTAATGTAAATGTTTTTAGCACACGGTTCACTCACAAAAGCTGCGTGTCCACTGAACTGTGGCCGATGCCCCCCCCCCCTCTGCCACACGCGCGATCCGAGTCGTGCATTCTGATTGGCCAGAACCCCAACCACACAGATCGTATGTCTGCACTGTTGGATTCTCCTTGATCGAACGGCGATGCTCATCCCTTTCGACAGCACATGCAGTTCCAGTTGTGATTTTATTTATATCCAAAAATTGCACATTAAATTCAAAAAATGCCTTAAATATAGCAAATGATTCCTGAAATGCATTAGAAAATCAAACCCATGGTATACTGGTGAATGCGTACCGTGGAAATTTTTATGAGGCCAAACGATGAAGTCACCGACCACTAGAGTTTGAATTGCCATGTCTCCTTTTGGAAACCATGGTCCTTCATGTGCGATTCTCCGGTTTGGAAGGAAGGATCATCAAAACCTTTGCCAAACTTTACCAAAAAATTCCCCGGGGTCGTGAGAGCATGCCGGGCACACACCGATTTTGATGAAGTCGGGACTCCATCTGAATTCCCAATAACTAAAATACCAACTAGGCCTACGCCAGTGGCCGCACCTCGCGGCCGAAATGTTTGAAACTTATCCATGTTTCTCATACAATGGATGAACACTCACAAAGCGACACACAAATGATTTGTACACTTTCTTTGCTAACTAACACCATAGATGTAGTTGTAGAACGGTTTTGAATTTAATTATATGCACTAAATGCAAGGTAAGTGCAAAAAACTACTTGAATATAGCAACGAGACCTGTAATGGGCCAGAAAATCAAACCTTAGGTCTATACATGATTATTTACCATGAAAATAATTCAAAGCGGAATGATGTAGTCACTGACGATTGGAGTCCGAAGTGTCGCGTCTCCTTTTGGAAACTATGATCCTTATTGTGAGATGCTCCGATTTGGAAGGTGTGAGCATCAAAACTCGTGCCATCTTTACCAAAACAATTCCATGTGATCCTGAGAACACGGCACGGTGACACACCAATTTTCGTTATTTTTGGACTCTATATGCATTTCCTGTAATTAGAATACCAACAAGGCATACGCCTCTGGCCGCACCCTGCGACCGAAATGTTTGAATTTTTTTCCGTTTCTCGAACAATGAATGAAAACTCCCAAAGCGACACAAAAATGATCTTGCTAGCTAGCTAGCACCCACGTGTAGTTGGGACTATAGCAAACGACTCAAATATAGCAAACGGTACCTCAAATGCACGAGAAAATCGAACCATAGGGTACAATGGTGATTTCTTACCGTGGAAAACAATTTGGAGGAGAAACGATGAACTCTTGTTTTCATTCAAACAAAAATGTGCTATTAGTTCATGTAAATGTTTTCAAATAGCCCCTCGCAAAAAATGTTTTCAAATAGCACACGGTTCACTCACGAAAGCCATGTGCCTACCAAACCGTTGCCGATGCCCCCCCTTTGCTGGGTGCGTGATCTGAGTCGTGTGTTCTGATTGGTCAGAACCCAAACCCCATGGATCGTACGTCTACACTGTTTGATGCTCCCATATCGAACGGCAATCCTCATCCCTTTCGACAGGAAATGCAGTCCAGCTAGGAATTGATTTATATGCCAAAATGCACGGTATATGCCAAAAAATGTCTTACATATAGCACACGAGACCTGAAATGCGCCAGCAAATCAAACCCATGGTATAATGGTGATTGCTTAACGTGGGAAAATTTTAGAGGTGAAACAATGAACTCATGTCTTCATTTCAAAGTTAGTATGTCTTCATTTCAAACGAAAGTATTCTCTTTGTGCACACGAGCGCTTAGAGGCAACTGTTTGCATAGGCCTTTCCGCGCGGCAACCGGGGATATTTTTCACCCTTTTCACCTTGGCCGCCAACACCCCCCATCGCCCGCCCGTGTTTCACTCAACTAGTCCGCCCAATCTCCATCGCCAGCTACCCCCTCCCCTAGATCCACAGCAGAACCCTCTCCAGCGCCGCCGTGCTCACACCGGCCGTGTTCCCACTCTTCGGCGTCAAGCCTACCTCCACTGTCGTTCCGAACACGTGGCTGCCCACGCCTCGCCATCTTCGTTTTCTCGCCAGCCACCCTCGAGCATATTGATGCTGTAACCCTCGCCTGTCCTGTGGTCCGGCTGGGTTTGCATTAAGAAGTTTGTTAGTTACTGCTCTCCATCGCGGTGAGGCATATTTCCTCACAATCCCTCTTCCTATTTTATTCTGTATGTTCCCAAATTGGCTATAAAATAACGTAGAGCATATATATGTTCATTATCTACCTTCCTTACTACATATAAGTTGTATTTGTTCCAATAAGTTACTGCCTATTTACAGATCGCGGGCACCGAGTCACAAAATTTTTAAAAATTAGATGTACATTTTCTAAATTATTGCATGACATGTTTAGAAAGCTCGATACCAAGTTGTCATTTTATGATTATCCTCCTTTCCTGAGTTTCGCATGTGTTCTTTGTAGATGCCTAGTAGCAGCGATGGCACTCATGCTTCAGGCGATGTATCTTCATCTGATTCCGACAACCCTAGGTCTTCAGCAGATTGTGAGGGATCAAATAATCTTGAACGTGATAGAATTGTAGCAATTACCCTTCCGGTCAGGACATGGAGTAAGGCTCCAAGGAAGCCCACACACCAGCCTAAAGGTGTATATGAAGTAACCAAGATTGATTTAAAGTCTTGGGCTCCAACTAAACCAAATAAAGCACTCACGAGGTTCAGGAATGTGTGTAGATTTGTTGGCAGGGCAAGGCTCAACATTAATCTACTGGGGTTTTGGAAGGCTGACACAAAAACACGGCGAAGGATAGTTTGGAAGATCATGGATCACTTCAATGTTCCAGAGTAGTGGAGAATACAAGTGGAACATGCTACACTGAAGAAGGCTAGGGATGCTTGGAGAAACTGGAAGCACGTGTTGTACAAGAAGTACTTTAGTGAAGGCAAGGACCGAATCCCCGCATACCCCAAAATTACAAAGGCAAACTAGGCAGAATTCAAAAGGTTCTGGGCAACTAAAGAGTTTGCTGAGAACAGTTTCAAGCAATCGGAACTTCAAAAGAAGAACATACACCCCCACCGTATGGGTGTGGCAGGATACTATGACATGAAACTGATATGGGACCAGGAGGACAAAGATGCAATAGCGGTGGGTGGGAATCCGGCCTTTAATGAAATCAGGGGCCAACGCGCCAGAGACTACTTGCGGGCACGTGCAAGGAGGCGTGATGACGGAACTTATTACTTTAAAAACTCACGTGACGAAGAACTGTACCAAGTGACGTTAGAGGATTCCAAGATCCCTGGAAGGTTCTACAGGAACTCAGGACGATGTGACATTCTGCCCGTTACTCTGAAAACAAGAGAGCCCCCTAGTCGTACAAGAGGTATAGGTGTTAATGTCCCGCATAAGAGGGCTTTCACACTTAGCAAAGAAGAGAGGCTCATAATGAAAAAAGCGAGGAGTGAAATGAAGCAGGATGCATTGGGTGAAAGGTTGAGAAAGGAGATGTATTCGGCTGTTCGAAAGGATGTTAAGGAGTCAATGATGATGCAGAAGAATATAACACCGACAGATAGCCAGCAGATGGGAAGGGAGGCAGGCATGGAGGATGCTGCTTATTGCGCGACAACACTTCACAAGAGTAGCTGTGCATCAGCTGACCCCAGTGACACTGAGACTGCAGCTGCTTGTGATGATGCTATATCTGATCTATCTGGAATGAAAGACAGACCGAAGGGTGTTCTTACACATTATGAACGTACATTAAAATGTGCAACAGCTTGGTTTGCCCATGCTTCTTGGAAGATGGCCTCTTGTTGGACAATGTGCCATTCAAGCCGGGTTGTGTGAAGTGCTACGTGACTGAAGTAAAGCCTGGATTCAATGAATTTGCCCTGAAGAATGTCATGATCAGTTTTCCAATAAAAATGTTTATTGAAAAACCGACCTTTTGAGTCCAGTATGAGGAAAATCCTCCTTACTGGTAGACAAAATCTTGATACAATAAGCCAGTAGCATATAATATATTACAAGGTCGAGCTAAGGCTGCTCAACAAATTATTACAAGCACGCCAATAATTATACATAATGGCGGATATGAAACAGTGGTGTGGTGGCATACTACTGACTCGAGATAAAAGTGGTGGTGGAATATCATAGTGGAGAGTGGATAACATGACTCCTAAACTGGCAGCTCATCGAGTGTCGAGGTGAGGCTCGATGAATTTATTCGGGTAGCGGAAGCGGATATAATACAGTAACCAAATCCAGGATCACTCGAGACTGACTGGGACTCCTCTAGGCGTCGGACTCGCTATCAAACTCTTCATCCATGAGATCGCCTTCGTCAACACCTGGCCAAATCAACAAGCCAGGTGAGTACTTTGAAAGTACTCGCAAGACAGTTCGGACATAAGATATAACAAATGCATGCATGAATGCGTCATTAGTAATTATTGTTGCACATTCAAATTAATAATTATTGGAACAACATGGTAAGTAAAAAAAAAGGAGTCGGGCGGTAGTCTTCCCAAAATCCCAACAAATTAATTGAAAAGCCGATCGGGTGTCTAGAGCGACGCCTCGAAGGGTGAACAAATAAATAATCATGCCGTAGTCGGGCGTCTAAGCGACACCACGAAAAGGGGTTATATTGAGAAGAAAATGACATGCGTGCCACAGTCGAACGTCGGAGCGACATCACAGAAAGGGCTTATATCGCAGGTAAATAACAAGCGTGCCACAGTCGGACATCTGAGCGACATCACAGAAAGGGCTTATAATGAAAAGTAAATAACAGGCGTGCCACAGTCGGACGTCTGAGCGACATCACAGAAAGGGCTTATACTGAAAAGTAAATAACAAGTGTGCCACAGTCAGATGTCTGAGCATCATCACAGAAAGGGCTTATACTGAAAAGTAAATAACAAGTGTGGCACAGTCGGACGTCTGAGCGACATCACAAAAAGGGCTTATACTGAAAAGTAAATAACAAGCGTGCCACAGTCGGACGTCTGAGCGACATCACAGAAAGGGCTTATATCAAAAGTAAAGGACAATTGTGCCACAGTCGGACGTCTATGCGACATCGCAGAAAGGGCTTAAATTTCATTATTCATAACTGTTAAGCTCACAGTGATATAATACTCATAGGAAATGTTCAACACATAATAATAAACGGGTTAGTCCATCCACAGGAATAAGCATTTAACCGGACTTAACACTCATGTGGTTCACCGGAGTTTCTGTCACTGAGACTGACACTGGACAAGATAAGTTGAACACAGTACTTGGACATGGATAAGATGATTCAAGGATTTTTTTGACTCTGCAGAGTTTGTACTAAATTTCCCATAGCCAACGGATTTCCGTAGTCACGAAGGACTAGTTCCGTTTACGGTATTTCGGAAGAAACACATCTAACCAGTACACACCCATCCCACCTCACGATGCCAGGAATCACCCTAGACCGTGTTCAACAAAAACTTTAAGACAGGGAGATCACAATCTCGAATAGCATGGGATCAAATTTATATACGCACGCTCTAAGGGGTGCCCCCCTCTTGGTCCCAACCGGAAACACCCATGCTCCCTGACCGGATGACTGGCTTTAATCCGGGGCCAAGGAACCATCATCACGGCCTCTCGATTTGGTGTGTACCAGGAAAGCGGTTTGCAACTTACTAATCCATATCCCTTGCGGAAAACATGTGGTAGTACAGGAAGGGAAAACGGATGGGAACTGGACTGATTCATGTTGACACTGGAGTCAAATAGTCTGGCATAAGACTGGCATGCTACAACACTGCCATCTTACCCATTCTCATGCCAACACATGGCCATGCAAACTCACATCCAACAACTTATGGATTTTCGAAACTCACTTGCCTCAACTTTGCATGCAATATGACATTCATCGAAATGCTCATAAACATGTCATGAAACTACTTAATGCAAACATGCCAATGACGCTCATCATATCAAAAGTTCAAACATGCTTGCCTGGTTCAGAGTAGTCGGAGCCTAGCTCGGTGAAGTTCGCGGTTCCGTCACCTCCTTCGGTATCTACGGTGTAAAGAAACATACGCGCTAACGTAAATACCGTGAGGTGCACAAAAAACTATTCCAAATATTTTTCAAATAAATCTGATAAAAAACTAGACAAAATTTTAAAGAGGACAGAAAAAGAATCAATCAAAAATCATTTTCTGTTTAAAAGTTATAAAGGTTTTAGTCTAGGGACTCATATATGATGAAACAGAAAGTTTCTAGGGGCCAACTTATAAAAACGGAAAACGCTTCGTTTGAGAATACGCCGGCCCAGAGGGGAGACGTACTTTGGCAGAAGGCGCCTTCAGAAAACGTTTCGTTTAAAATAAAAGAGAGACTGACGAGGGGGTCCCACCCGTCAGGTTTGAAATTTCAAACGGGGGGAGGAACAGAGCGCGTCGGCGCCCGAGAGCTGCGGTGGTCGCCGGTGGCGATCCATGGCGAGTTAGGAGGATCGGAGGTTACCTACGTGCTCAATGTGTTCTTCCGCTTCGGTGGGTGGTGGTGGTGGTTGTCGGCGAGCACCATGTCGACGGCGGTCCTTGCTCCGGCGGACGGCGGCTTGGGTGGAGTTGGATCTCGTCGGGGTGGGCTGCAGAGGTCAAATTGAAGCTTGGGTTAGATCACTGGGTGCTCTAGGAGGCAACTGACGAGGTTTGGGCGCCAGGGATGGCCTCACCGGAGTGGATCAAGTTGGAGGCCGAGGCGGATCGGGGCGGCCGGAGTTGGGGAAGAAGGGCCCCTCGAGGCTCTTCCAGTGGGTGAGCGGGGTCTGGTGAGGTGGTGGAGATGTGCGGGGTCGAGAGCGAGCTCGGGGGCGCTATTTATAGCCGGCCCGAGGCGGTTGCCGTGAACGGGATAAGTCCGGCGAGTGATTACGGCGGCGCAGTGGCTGGACGGGGGAGATTAGGGAGTTGGGCGTCATCGTGGAGGTCTACTGGTCCCATTCAGACGCTAAACGGACTTGGATTAGGAGCTTGAGTGGGTTTCGACGGAACGGGGTGGCGCGGGCCCGTCGGCGGCAGAGAGTGTGCCCTGTGCTTGCCGGGCCACGGCGACAGTGCTGCGGGGTGCGCTGGCATGCATGAGGCCACACGGAGGGTAGGGGAGCGTTGGGCGGCGCCGAACGGCGTTGCGAGCTGGCATTGTCTTCTGTTGGCCGCCACGGGTGGCGTTGGCACCGCAGAAGCTGCCAACTCCGGCGATGCTCGCCGCCACCGATGCCTGCACCCGTCCAAGAGGGTGTGCGGTGCTCTGGCCAGGGAGGAGAGGCCGAGCGCAACGCACCAGGGCGCACAGTTGATCGATGACAAGTCTCTGACGAAGAAACGACAATGTAAAACTCTAAAACTCTGAATTTGACTGAAAGTGCACAGTAACAGTGCTGGCCAGGTGTTCGAAGAAATGATTTTGGCATGTGGGGAATTTTCCTTGAGCTGATTTTTGGTGGGGTGGCCGCTCATTGCATCTGGGGGCTGCCTGAATTTTGGTAGAATTTTTGGAGAAGAGAAGATATGAATTTCACCAAATTTGACAAATCTGGTCCAAACTTGCAGAGGCTGAAACTTGAAAATTTTGAAAAGAAGAAGGGTGGATCTTGATGGTTCTAGGTTGTGGGTGCTAAGGACTATCCATAGGAGTTGTTTTGAGATCAAAACTCAACGGCAATTAGGTACTTGCTTTGAAAATCACCTAGGCTCAAAATAAATGACAGAATTGATTTGGGAGATAAAGTAAATGAAATAAAATCCAAAAATGGTTTGGACTTGTTGGAACAGAAAGTTTTGATTGCCCCAAAATGGAGGGAGGGGTTTTGGGAGGTTTTATCACATGAGGCATGGTAAAACCATGGGTGGTTTCAAAATGAGAGAAGTCCCAAAACTCCTAGCGTTTCTTTTTGAAGAAATAAATAAATCCCAAGAATTTATTTGAGAAGGGAATAATTAGAAGGAAGTTTTCATAATTCAAACACCAGAGTTGAAGAAGATACAAAGTAAAAAAAATAAAATCCTTGCCAAGGGATTTTTTTTTGAGAGAGATTTTTGGAAGGATTTAAATGACCTTCCTCAAAACCAACAAAGTTTTTTTTGAAAATTGAATAAAATTTTTGGAGTGTCACAACACCTACCCCCTTAGGGAAAAATCTCGTCCCCGAGATTTCAGCTGATCCTCAAATAAGCGTGGGTGCTCTGTTCGAAGAAAATCCTCCCTTTCCTAAGTTGCTTCACTCTCGGTGTGATTGCTCCATTGAACTCTGAAAAACTTGATGGTTTTCTGTTGGGTCCTCCTTTTAGACTCCTCTAATATTTTTACTGGATGTTCCCGATAGGTGAGGTCTGGCTGCACGTCAATGTTCTCGTGGGATACTTGCTTCTCTGGGTTGCTTACGCACTTCCTCAACTGTGAGACGTGGAACACATCGTGGACATCGGATAATTCTTCGGGTAATTCTAGCCGGTAGGCTACCGTGCCTCTTCGTGCCACTATACAGAATGGTCCGATGAATCTTGGTGCTAGCTTTCCTTTAACCTTGAATCGTTGCAGGCCCCTCATAGGGGACACTCGTAGGTACACATATTCACCGGGTTCAAAGATGACTTCATGGTGTTTCTGATCGTAATAGCTCTTTTGTCGACTTTGAGCTTCCTTGAGTCGGTCCCTGATTAGCTTGACTTTTTCCGGGTCTACGTCAATACCTTCTTGGGTCAGTATGTGGCCCAGAAACCCTACTTGTTTTAGCCAATATTCACACTTGCTGAACTTGGCGTACAATTCATGTTTCCTGAGTTCTCCCAGCACAATTCTGAGATGTTCCGCGTGCTCTTCTGGTGTCTTGGAGTATATCAGTATATCGTCGATGAATACCAAAACAAACTTGTCCATAAACTTCATAAATACTTTGTTCATGAGGTGAACAAAATATGCGGGGGCATTCGTTAGACCAAACGGCATTACTGTGAACTCATACAGTCCGTATCTGGAGGTGAAGGCTGTCTTGGGGATATCCTCTGTTTGTACTTTTAACTGATGGTATCCCGACCTTAAGTCAATCTTTGAGAATACCTTGGCTTGAGCGAGTTGATCAAATAAATCATTTATCCGGGGCATCGGGTATTTTTTTTGATTGTGACCATGTTAAGTGCTCGATAGTCTATACACAATCTCAGTGTTCCATCCTTCTTTTGGCAAATAAAATTGGTGAACCCCAAGGTGAGGAGCTGGCTCGAATATATCCTTTGCCCAGTAATTCTTTTATTTTCTTCTTCAATTCTACCAACTCGGATGGTGCCATTCTGTATGGTTTCTTGTATATGGGGGTGGTTCCGGGTGCTAGCTCAATGCTGAATTCTATCTCTCGGTCTGGTGGCATGCCTGGTAGTTCTTCAGGAAATACGTCTGGAAATTCACACACTACTAGAACCTTGCTTAATTCAGAAACGTCCACCTTGTTCAATCTTGGTTGCCGGGATATTTTTCTCTCTTTGGCTGAAACTCTTATTGTCTTCCCGTGGTGGCGGGTGAGAATTACGGTCCGGTTGAAACAGTCAATAAAACCTTTGTTGGTGGTTAACCAATCCATCCCTAGGATGACATCCAGTCCTTTATTTTCCAATACAATAAGATTGGCATGAAACTTCAATCCTTCAAACTCAATAACCACACCTTGGCAGTAACTCTGAGTAACTTGCTCAATCCCAGGGGACTTGATGATCATGGATTTTTCCAAGGGAAACGTCGAAAAATTATTTTGCAAAGCAAAACTTTTCGAGATGAATGAGTGAGAAGCTCCAGAATCAAACAAAACCATGGCAGGTATTGTGTTGACAGGAAACGTACCGAGTACGATATCCGGGGCGTTCTGTGCTTCTTCTTTGGTCACGTGGTTCAGATGACCCTTCGTGTGGTTGTTATTGGGGTTGAAATTGTTTCGCTTGGGTGCTGAATTATTGCCACCGTTGTTCGGCTTTGGGGTCGAGTTCCTTGGCTTGGGGCACTGCTTGGCATAGTGCCCTTCCTCTCCACAAGCGTAGCAAGTAACGCCTGGGCGATATGTGAACTCCTTGTCCCTTGCATGGAAATTCTTGGTTGGGCGTGAGACGTTTGTCGTAGGTTTGTGTGTCCCACCTTTCTGAAAATCTGTCTTGCTTCGGTGGTTGCGCGCAAGAGTAGTCCGGTCTCTTTTTCACTTGCGGAAATCCTCCAATCTACGTCTCTCATTTTCCAAGGTAATGGCCTTATCCACTAGCATTTTAAAATCTAGGAAAGTGTGCACAACCAGCTGGCATTTAAGCGCGGGCGCCAGATCGTCTAGGAATTTCTCCATCTTCTTGCTTTCAGTCATACGCTCTTCATTGGCGTAGCGAGACAATAGAGTAAACTGACTATTGTAGTTTGACACCATCATGGTCCTTTGTTTGAGGTCATCAAACTCTCTCTTCTTGATTTTCATTATACTCTTAGGAATGTGTGCCCCACGAAAACCTTCTTTGAAGTCCTCCCAGGTTATATCATTTTCGTTGGGGTGCATGTGCAGGAAATTCTCCCACCATGATGCAGCTGCTCCTGTGAGATAGTGCGGGGCATATAGTACTTTCTCGGGGTCTGAACATTTTGTAATAATTAATTTTCTATCCATGTCTCGGAGCCAATCCTCGGACTCAAGAGGTTTGTCAGTATGAGAAAATGTTTGGGGACGCGTCTTCTGTAGGTCAGATAACTTGGATTGCTGCTGATACTGTCCACGGTGATTTCCCATATTGATGACTTGGTTCATCATTTCCTGGTGTTGTTGCTGACTTTGCTCATAAAGGCGGCACATTTGGGAAAATGCTGTTTCACTGTCCCGTTGACTCGACTGTCCTTGTGTGAAATTGTTGCCCGGTTGAGTGCCATAATTTTCCTCTGGCGGAGTTGGCATGGAGCGCGTCCAAGGACGAGACATTTTTCACTCTAGGGGTATATTTTGTAAAACTCAAAAGAAAGTGAAAAGAGTCGCAAAAAAATCAATAAATGCACAAAGATGGGAAATAAATCAAATGCTCCAGGATTACTCAAGATAAAAGATCGATTACGCATGGAGAAGGACTGCTCATTACATATCTTACACGCAGGCGGCTAAGCGTACTCAGTCGGAGATGTTGACGATCTCCTTTGCCCTGCCGAGGCTGAGGCGCAGAGAGGCTGGGGACTCGACCTCCTCCTCACTAATAGGCTCCAGACGTGGAGTGCTGCGCCGAGTAGATGGAGCGGGCGCCAGAGGCGGAGCAACACGAACAGGAGTGGGCGCAAAGGGTGGTGCAGTGCGGGCTGGAATGGGTGCAATGACTTGGTTGAATTCCTCGGTGGAAGGCAGGCGACGGGCAGTGGCGAGAGTGGTAGGTGCATAAGATGCTGAGGACGAGACGAAAGTCAGTGGCGGTGCAGTGTGCAGGAGCTCCCTCCTGTTGGCGGCACAGCCATGCACTGAGTCCATGCGGGCAGCCACGAAGTCGTCCACCAGGTTGTCGAAGGCTGCCTCCAGAGCCCGGAGGTACTCAATAAGCATCTCAAAAGCCTCGTCTCGTTCTCCTCTAGGGTAAGAGAACGCGTAGTGACAGGTGTATGGCACATGGCAGGGAAGGTAGCGGTAACGACGAGTCTTCATCGAGCGAAGGACATCCCTGAGACGGGCTATCGCCTCGCGGGCTGCCATTTGCATAGCATGCCTCTCCGTAGGCATGGCTCTTCCCAAGTACCGTAAGCGGCGTAACTCAACACGCCCTCCCTTGAATTGCACCGCGGCCTGGTGCATGGTCAGACTGTCGTTGACTTTGTGCTGGTAGAGTGTGAAGACTCAGCGCATAGATGGCCCCATCGTAACCTGAATGATGAAGGAGAGGAGCTTGACGAACCCATCGGGCACGTTGGCGAACATCTGTGACTCGCAGCTGTTGTCAGCCATCTACAAAAGTAGGCAAAAATTCTGAATGGTCAGATCATAAATTTATGCTGACTGTCAGAAAATGACTGCATTTGCAAAAATATGAATTAGCTCTATCATGCTAATAACCGATTAGCGAGCGCACCTAGTGGCTTCCTATAGTCAGCCTGGCTCTGGTACCAAGCTTGTCACGACCGGTTTTCCAATAAAAATGTTTATTGAGAAACCGACCTTTTGAGTCTAGTATGAGGAAAATCCTCCTTACTGGTAGACAAAATCTTGATACAATAAGCCAGTAGCATATAATATATTACAAGGTCGAGCTAAGGCTGCTCAACATATTATTACAAGCACGCCAATAATTATACATAATGGCGGATATGACACAGTGGTGTGGCGGCATACTACTAACTCGAGATAAAAGTGGTGGTGGAATATCACAGTGGAGAGTGGATAACATGACTCCTAAACTGGCAGCTCATCGAGCGTCAAGGTGAGGCTCGATGAATTTATTCGGGTAGCGGAAGCAGATATAATACAGTAACCAAATCTAGGATCACTCGAGACTGACTGGGACTCCTCTAGGCGTCGGACTCGCTATCGAACTCTTCATCCATGAGATCCCCTTCGTCAACATCTGGCCAAATCAACAAGCCAGGTGAGTACTTTGGAAGTACTCGCAAGACAGTTCAGACATAAGATATAACAAATACATGCATGAATGCGTCATTAGTAATTGGTGTTGCACATTCAAATTAATAATTATTGGAACAACATGGTAAGTAAAAAAAAGGAGTCGGGCGGTAGTCTTCCCGAAATCCCAACAAATTAATTGAAAAGCCGATCGGGTGTGTGGAGCGATGCCTCGAAGGGTGAACAAATAAATAATCATGCCGCAGTCGGGCGTCTAAGCGACACCACGAAAAGGGCTTATATTGAGAAGAAAATGACATGCGTGCCACAGTCGGACGTCTGAGCGACATCACAGAAAGGGCTTATAATGAAAAGTAAATAACAGGCGTGCCACAGTCGGACGTCTGAGCGACATCACAGAAAGGGCTTATACTGAAAAGTAAATAACAAGCATGCCACAGTCGGACGTCTGAGTGACATCACAGAAAGGGCTTATACTGAAAAGTAAATAACAAGCGTGCCACAGTCGGACGTCTGAGCGACATCACAGAAAGGGCTTATACTGAAAAGTAAATAAAAAGCGTGCCACAGTCAGACGTCTGAGTGACATCACAGAAAGGGCTTATATCAAAAGTAAAGGACAATTGTGCCACAGTCGGACGTCTATGCGGCATCACACAAAGGGCTTAAATATCATTATTCATAACTGTTAAGCTCACAACGATAGAATACTCATAGGAAATGTTCAAGACATAATAATAAACGGGTTAGTCCATCCACAGGAATAAGCATTTAACCAGACTTAACACTCATGTGGTTCACCGGAGTTTCTGTCACTGAAACTGACACTGGACAAGATAAGTTGAACATAGTACTTGGACATGGATAATATGATTCAAGGATTTTTTTGACTCTGCAGAGTTTGTACTAAATTTCCAACAGCCAACGGATTTCCGTAGTCACGAAGGACTAGTTCCGTTTACGGTATTTCGGAAGAAACACATCTAACCAGTACACACCCATCCCACCTCATGATGCCAGGAATCACCCTAGACCGTGTTCAAGAAAAACTTTAAGACGGGGAGATCACAATCTCGAATAGCATGGGATCAAATTTATATACGCACGCTCTAAGGGGTGCCCCCTCTCGGTCCCAACCGGAAACACCCATGCTCCCTGACCGGATGACTGGCTTTAATCCGGGGCCATGGAACCATCATCACGGCCTCTTGATTTGGTGTGTACCAGGAAAGCGGTTTGCAACTTACTAATCCATATCCCTTGCGAAAAACATGTGGTAGTACAGGAAGGGAAAACGGATGGGAACTGGACTGATTCATGTTGACACTGGAGTCAAATAGTCTGGCATAAGACTGGCATGCTACAACACTGCCATCTTACCCATTCTCATGCCAACACATGGCCATGCAAACTTACATCCAACAACTTATGGATTTTCGAAACTCACTTGCCTCAACTTTGCATGCAATATGACATTCATCGAAATGCTCATAAACATGTCATGAAACTACTTAATGCAAAATTGCCAATGACGCTCATCATATCAAAAGTTCAAACATGCTTGCCTAGTTCAGAGTAGTCGGAGCCTAGCTCGGTGAAGTTCGCGGTTCCGTCACCTCCTTCGGTATCTACGGTGTAAAGAAACATACGCGCTAACGTAAATACCGTGATGTGCACAAAAAAATATTCCAAATATTTTTCAAATAAATCTGATAAAAAACTAGACAAAATTTTAAAGAGGACAGACAAAGAATCAGTCAAAAATCATTTTCTGTTTAAAAGTTATAAAGGTTTTAGTACAGGGACTCATCTATGATGAAACAGAAAGTTTCCGGGGGCCAACTTATAAAAACAGAAAATGCTTCGTTTGAGAATATGCCGGCCCAGAGGGGAGACGTACTTTGGTAGAAGGCGCCTTCAGAAAACGTTTCGTTTAAAAGAAAAGAGAGACTGACGAGGGGGTCCCACCCGTCAGGTTTGAAATTTCAAACGGGGGGAGGAATAGAGCGCGTCGGCGCCCGAGAGCTGCGGTGGTCGCCGGCGGCGATCCACGGCGAGTTAGGAGGATCGGAGGTTACCTACGTGCTCAGTGTGTTCTTCCGCGTCGGTGGGTGGTGGTGGTGGTCGTCGGCGAGCACCACGTCGACGGCGGTCCTTGCTCCGTCGTACGGCGGCTCGGGTGGAGTTGGATCTCGTCGGGGAGGGCCGCGGAGGTCAAATTGAAGCTTGGGTTAGATCATTGGGTGCTTGAGGAGGCTAATGACGAGGTTTGGGCACCGGGGATGGCCTCACCGGAGTGGATCAAGTTGGAGGCCGAGGAGGATCGGGGCGGCCGGAGTTGGGGAAGAAGGGCCCCTCGAGGCTCTTCCAGTGGCTGAGCAGGGTTTGGTGAGGTGGTGGAGATGTCCGGGGTCGAGAGCGAGCTCGGGGGCGCTATTTATAGCCGGCCCGAGGCGGTTGCCGTGAACGGGATAAGTCCGGCGAGTGATTACGGCGGCACAGTGGCTGGACAGGGGAGATTAGGGAGTTGGGCGTCATCGTGGAGGTCTACTGGTCCTATTCAGACGCTAAACGGACTTGGATTAGGAGCTTGAGTGGGTTTCGACGGAACGGGGCGGCGCGGGCCCGTCGGCGGAAGAGAGCGTGCCCTGTGCTTGCCGGGCCACGGCGACGGTGCTGCGGGGTGCGCTGGCGTGCATGAGGCCACGCGGAGGGCAGGGGAGCGTTGGGCGGCGTCGAACAGCGTTGCGAGCTGGCGCTGTCTTCTGTTGGCCGCCACGGGTGGCGTTGCCACCGCAGAAGCTGCCAACTCCGGCGATGCTCACCGCCACCGACGCCTGCACCCGTCGAAGAGGGCGTGCGGTGCTCTGGCCAGGGAGGAGAGGCCGAGCGCAATGCGCTAGGGCGTACAGTTGATCGATGACAAGTCTCTGACGAAGAAACGACACTGTAAAACTCTGAAACTCTGAATTTTAGTGAAAGTGCACAGTAACAGTGCTGGCCAGGTGTTCGACGAAATGATTTTGGCATGTGGGGAATTTTCCTTGAGATGATTTTTGGTGGGGTGGCCTCTCATTGCATCTGGGGGCTGCCTAAATTTTGGTAGAATTTTTGGAGAAGAGAAGATATGAATTTCACCAAATTTGACAAATCTGGTCCAAACTTGCAGAGGCTGAAACTTGAAAATTTTGAAAAGAAGAAGGGTGGATCTTGATGGTTCTAGGTTGTGGGTGCTAAGGACTATCCATAGGAGTTGTTTTGAGATCAAAACTCAACGGCAATTAGGTACTTGCTTTGAAAATCACCTAGGCTCAAAATAAATGACAGAATTGATTTGGGAGATAAAATAAATGAAATAAAATCCAAAAATGGTTTGGACTTGTTGGAACAAAAAGTTTTGATTGCCCCAAAATGGAGGGAGGGGTTTTGGGAGGTTTTATCACATGAGGCATGGTAAAACCATGGGTGGTTTCAAACTGAGAGAAGCCCCAAAACTCCTAGGGTTTCTTTTTGAAGAAATAAATAAATCCCAAGAATTTATTTGTGAAGGGAATAATCAGAAGGAAGTTTTCATAATTCAAACACCAGAGTTGAAGAAGATACAAAGTAAAAAAATAAAATCCTTGCCAAGGGAAATTTTTTTTTGAGAGAGAGATTTTTGGAAGGATTTAAATGACCTTCCTCAAAACCAACAAAGTTTTTTTTTGAAAATTGAATAAAAATTTTTGGAGTGTCACAAAGAATGTCCTAAGAGACTTCGATGAGCAAAGGACCTTGCGAGAAACACTGTTACATCACATCAAGTGGCCACGAAAGGAAATAGAGTTCATCGATGAGATCCCTGAAGCCCCGCCAAGAGCAACCAATTCTGCCCCTCACCCGGTGACGCTCTCCTTGCCACAGCAGCTCTCGCGTGCTTCCCCCAAATAACCTAATACTCGTAATCCGATGGATGATGCATCAACCTGTGATCAGCCGACCCAACTTAATTTGTGGCGTGCAGGCCATGTCATCCTCCACCCCTAAGCAGCCGGTGGCAAGGCCTACAACTATTGAAGATGCACCACCGGTTCAGATGCCAGCCGCTATAGCAGCAGGGGGAGACCCATCTCCAGCACATGCTCAGCAGACTAACCTGGTGGAACAGATTGCTAAGAAATCTAGTGCTTTGGAACCGCCTGCTAAGCAGTCTGTAGGTCCAGAACCGATTGCTCATTAGTCCGTCGGTCCGCAGTCACGTGATCAGCATACCAATGCGTGAGCACTTCCTGCTCAGCAAACCAACGCGTTGGCACGGCCTCCTCAGCACACTGACAAGTTGGCACCACCTGCGCAGAAAACCGACATAGCTTCAACGCATGGTCAGCAGTCCGATGCATCTGCCCCTACATCCCAGCAGTCCATCACAGCAGCACCGCCAGCTCGGCAGTCCGGCATAGGTAAATCGTCTGCTAAGCAGTCCGTCGAAGCTTCACCGTCTGCTCGATAGTCTACCTTACAACTAACCAGATGTTCTGCTAGAAATGCTTCAAGTGCCAAGAAGGAAGTGGCCAAAAATGCTACACCCACGAGGAAGCGCGGCGGGAGAGTGAAGAGGATAGAGAACGATTGCCTCTTACTTAAAGCACTCATCTCCCAGAACCAAATTAACAGCAGCTTGTTCGAATCCGGGAGTAATATTATTTCTGAGGGCATGGATGATGAAGAAGTACATGTGTTGCTTGCTAAAAGTAAATCAGATGTACTTCACGCACGCAATTACGTCCATGGCCAGCCATTTCTTGTTGGCGAATACTTTGATGAGTGCAGCTCCAGTTGCTGCGAGTTCCATGAATATTGCATGGATCAACTATCAGCGGGTCATCATGGTTTGCTAGTCCACTACAACAGAGATCATTTCCGACACGATGCTGGTTCCATCAATGTGAGTTTCGAGGACTTACATATCTTCTTCAACTTCAACGAGCTCGATGCCACTCTTGTTAGATGCCTGATTTTGTAAGTACTTAACAAACTCTGATCAACTTCTCCATATAATGATGTAAATGATAAACAACTAACTGTATTTTATTCCTCTCAGGGGATTGAGCGCGTGGAGAATAAAAAGGGAGAGTGTGTATTTCATAGATCCTGAATTAGCAAATGGCACAATAATACATGGTAAGGACATACGGGACTGGGCCGTTAACCCGGTCATCCGTCTGTTCGAAAACACGTCCCATGTAGAATCATTTCTCTGTCCATATCATGAACGGTAAGTCAAGTAAGCAACCACGCATACACTAATTGTCTTTCAGATTTCGATATAATTCATAAGTTCATGGCTTTCTTAATATGTAGCAATCACTGGATATTGGTATTCATTGTTCGAAACAAGAACACAGTTTACTACATCGATTCTCTTAGAGAGTCAACAAACCCTCAAGATTTGACGCATCTTTGACAATTCATGGATAGGTGTTGAATTCTATGATGTTGAAATTAATTTGCATTCATATCTAGTTCAATAATTGATGTTGTCGAAATTCATCTTCATTTGTAGTGTGCTCGCATTGTGGAATACTAAACCACGGAACCTGTTCAAGAGGGAACTACCTCTGCAGCATGAGATCATTTCTCCGGTAACACACTGAAATCAGTTATTTTCAGAAAATTCATCCAATAGACTGCAAATACCTTTTCTTACGGTGGTCAAATGTTCAAGCTTCTAAATAAACCTCTTTCTATTTTGTACAAAGAAAAATAATACATCTAACACCAATTAGGTTGTTCCTAACAGGACAAATACATGACTAATTCTGTACACAAAAATTCAGTGTCCTCAGCAAGAAGCAGGGACCAACCTTTGTGGAAACTATGTTTGTAGACACATGATCTCCATCTACAAATCTGCTGATAGTTGTGACGATCCTCGTGAATTAGTACCAGTAAGTCTATCTTAATTAATATCTTCTACTCCACTCATATGGCACATTCTGATCTTAAAAATACTACAGCTCATCTTAAACCGAGGACCCCTGAACCGCTCCCAGCTAGTGAATTGCTGATGGTTTGGAGATTTATTAGCGACTTCTTCCTGAATCACTACACCAATCCCACTGGTGATAATGAAGATTTCAGCATGTGTTCTCCTGAAACATTGAGTAAGAGTTAGCCACTAAACATATACGCATGGATCCATTATTTTCCATCTGATGAGGCCTTCGTATTTCATACACTATGATTAATTTTGTAATGCATATATCTATGGACAAATCATTGGAATTTAGCTACCATATGTTCAATTGCAATTGTTGTGAAATTAGATGAATGTTCTTCCTGTGGACACTACTTGTTCAATTGAATATTCTGGCTATCGAATTTCGGGTTCCGGCAGACCCTTGAGGTTCGAACACTGGGGTGCGCGCGGAGATTTCGCCTCCTACCTACCTGCACCCCTCCGCCTCGCTAAGATCTAAACTATGGAAAGAACAACACAAGAGACACAGGGTTTATACTGGTTCGGGCCACCGTTGTGGTGTAATACCCTACTCTAGTGTGTGGTGTGGTGGATTGCCTCTTGGGCTGATGATGATGAACAATACAAGGAAGAACAACCTCGCGAGGGTCTGTTCTTGGCTGGGGAGATGAACCGCTAGGAGGAGTTCAGTCACCCTTCTCTCTCTCTCTCCCTGATCCTTTTATCCTTTGATCCCTCTATCGCCTTCGAATCCCCTTTTGCTCTGTGGGTGGCTGGTCCTATTTATAGAGGCCCTGGTCCTCTTCCCAAATATCGAGCGGGAAGGGAGCCAACAATGGCGGGCTAATTTGAAGGGGGACAGCTAGTACTAGCTATCCTGACAAAAGTAGTCTTCGCCTGCACAAAGCTCTGGTGATGACGCCATCTCGGTCTCCACGATGACCTCCATCTTGTAGTCCTCATGGTCTTGGTCTCATTGCACCGAAATGGCAACCTTTGCCTGATGCCTCGGTACTCCGCGGCTGCGCTTGCCCCCTTTGCACCAAAGAGGAAAGGAGGATACTGCACGGGCTGGCACCCGCCTGGCGCCCTCGGTCGTCATGGCTTGCATCACGGGCACCTCGTGAGGTACCCTGCCTTGATCTCTCCACCTCCTCGTGAGCCAGCCTGACGAGGCCGTGCCTGAGGAAGCTCCGCATCATCCGCCCCGCGAGGCTTGGCCCCTCGCGAGGGTCTTGGGTTTGTGTTGGTGAAGATGGGCCGCGTTGTCGGATTTCGGGTTCCGGCAGACCCTTGAGGTTCGAACACTGGGGTGCGCATGGAGATTTCGCCTCCTACCTACCTGCACCCCTCCGCCTCGCTAAGATCTAAACTATGGAAAAAACAACACAAGAGACACAGGGTTTATACTGGTTCGGGCCACCGTTGTGGTGTAATACCCTACTCCAGTGTGTGGTGTGGTGGATTGCCTCTTGGGCTGATGATGATGAACAATACAAGGAAGAACAGCCTCGCGAGGGTCTATTCTTGGCTGGGAGATGAACTGCTGGGAGGAGTTCAGTCACCCTTCTCTCTCTATCTCTCCCTCTGATCCTTTTATCCTTTGATCCCTCTATCCCCTTCGAACCTCCTTTTGCTCTGTGGGTGGCTGGTCCTATTTATAGAGGCCCTGGTCCTCTTCCCAAATATCGAGCGGGAAGGGAGCAAACAATGGCGGGCTAATTTGAAGGGGGACAACTAGTACTAGCTACCCTGACAAAAGTAGTCTTCGCCTGCACAAAGCTCTGGTGATGACGCCGTCTCGGGCTCTACGATGACCTCCGTCTTGTAGTCCTCATGGTCTTGGTCTCGTTGCACCGAAATGGCAACCTTTGCCAGATGCCTCGGTACTCCACGGCCGCGCTTGCCCCCTTTGCACCAAAGAGGAAAGGAGGACACTGCACGGGCTGGCACCTGCCTGGCGTCCTCGGTCGTCATGGCTTGCGTCACGGGCACCTCGTGAGGTACCCCGCCTTGATCTCTCCGCCTCCTCGTGAGCCAGCCTGACGAGGCTGTGCCTGAGGAAGCTCCACGTCGTCCGCCCCGCAAGGCTTGGCCCAACGCGAGGGTCTTGGGTTTGTGTTGGTGAAGATGGGCCGCGCTGGGCCCCCTTTTGAGCCATGCCGCAGGCCGCAGGCAAGCAAGTCTGGGGACCCCCGTTCCCAGAACGCCGACAGTAGCCCCGGGCCCAAGGCGCGCCCGGACTTGGTCGTGCGAGGAGGCGGAAGGGCAAGAGCAAAGCGCTGCGGGCCCTAACAGCCTGCGGCCTTGGGCGCCGCGTGGCGTTTGATTGGACATGGGCGCCTCCACTTCCCCGTGGCGCCTCGGCAACCGCACAGACCGGACAAGTCCCTGCATGCAAAGTGGATCATGATTACCTGCAATCGTGGAGGTAGGCGGTTGGCCTTCGCCGGCCATAAGTACGGAACATCGCGCACCCTTCCAGTCCATCCCTCCTTGCTTCTCCTTCTTCCTGATCCTTGCTCCGTCTTGCTGCGATGGCTCTGATCCGCCGGTTCTCGACGGTAGAGAAGGGAAAGGCTCCCCGAGAGGAACCAGACCCACTCCCCTCGAAGAAACGGCTCGCCCCTCGTGGCCCGGACGAGGGGGCCCTTCAGGTGGTGTCGAGACCTTGGTGCGAGCGGGCGCTGCCGGGGTTCCCGCTTCCATTGTACGCCCACGTCGAGGGCCCTGAAGGAGCTGATGCTGACCGCCACGGGCGGCGCCGCTGTTGGCGCCGACGGGTCACGAAGGTGTGGGTCGTCCCCCCTGGGGTCCACACCGAGAGCTCCTCCCGAGAGTTCGTGCTTCACGTGGCCATTCCTCTTCAGTCTTGGATCCGCCTTCCTCCCTTCTTCGCCTCCGTCATCCCACAGGGGGAGCCCCTGGAGCTCTGGCTGCAGCATGCCAGCTGCAGCACCCTCGCGACCGAGGCAGAGGTCGCGGTCGATGCCCCGGGCGAGGTCTTCATGACTCGGGGCTAGAGAGAGATCGCCCGGGTTTGCAGGATAAGGGGCGTCTTCGCGGTCCACTTGGATTACGACGGTGCTTCGGTGATGCTCTTCAAGGTCTTCGATGCGAGCGGGCGCCGGCTGGAGTGCTACTCCGGGGAAGGTGGCCAGGACCCTTCCGTGACGAGGACTGGGCCCGCCAACCGCTCCCTTGGCGGCTCCTCAGGCGGTGGAGGCGTCGGAGGTTCCAGCGACTCCGGCGAGCTCTTCGCGACTCCGGAGACGAGCGACGACAGCTACGAGCCCCCGAGCCGGCGCCGCTCCTGGAGCAGGGCGGGCTCGTCAGGCCGCCGCCGACTCTGATCTGGATGGGGTTGGCGTCGGTGCTTGACGGCCCACTGTTGATGATGGCGTCTTTTGCAGGGACGCATGTAGTTTGTGTCCCTTTAGGATCTGTTCCCTGCGAGGAATCAAAAACGCGTCCCGTGGGGGCTTGTAAGGTGCCTGTGATCCTGTTTTGTTAATATAACCCTTGTCGTAGAATTGTGCGAGTTGCTCATTCCGTCTTAGCTCAGTCCTCCCTTTCGAACCTCACGAGGGCTTGGTGCTTTGCGCTGACAGGTCCCAGTCCCAAGGCGGCTTCAGCCGTCGCTGGTATGCCAGGTCGCGATGCCGTGGTCAAGGCCAGGAGGTGAGCAACCCGGAGTCCGGTAAGAGCCCCTGAGTCGCGATGCTCAGGAGGTCCCCTTTGGCGCCCAAGCAGCCGTGTTTGGTGAGAAAGGAGAGCGGCATTGCTAACACGGGATAGCATTAGGTGCGGGGATGGTGCCACGGTAGCTGGCGCTTCCGGGTGATGACTTATCTCGAGAATCTGGGGCCGCTCTTTGGTGTGTCGCCGGGTCCGTGCATCGGCAGGGGCGAGGTTGCTCGGTGAGGTCCTCGTGTGTCTCTCCCCTCTCGCCTTTGCTCCCCTTTCTGCTCTACGTCCTCGGGTCCCGGCCCTCGAGCGAGTCTCAGCCGTCGCTGGTATGCCAGGTCACGATGCCGTGGTCAAGGCCAGAGGGTGAGGGCTGGAGAGCCAGTAGGAGCCCTGAGTCGCGATGCTCAGGCACCCCCCTTTAACGTGCAAGCGGTTCGCGCGGATGAGAGCGAAGGAGACACCGCAAGGGCCTCGCCTGACGCAGCTCCTTTAGGACGTCCCACAGGTCCATCATAGAAAAAACAAGGGGTTGCCATGACAATTGACAGTCATCCGTTGGTTGCTTCCGAGGGGTAGTGAGGCACTGAAGGCTTGACGAGGTGACGCTATGCGGGGCTGCTGCAGCCAGAGCTCAGCCATCCAGGTTTGTCGGTGTTGCAGGGACGGACCCATGTGCAAGCATCGTGCCATTTGGGAGCAGCTCCGTTAGTTGGCGTCAACTGAGCAGGCAACTAGATAAAACACATTAGCCGCGAAGGAGTGGATTCGTTCAAATAGATGCTAGGAAGGCGGACATCACTAGGTCAGGCCCGAGCGACTTGGGGGGTCATGCAGCCCGAGGGGCGCCCCCAACAAGGTAAGCTAACAACATAAAGTAAAAAAAGGGATACACGCCGCAGGGACGGACCCACGTGGCCTGGGAATAATGCAGCCCTGGGGGGGCGCTCCCAGCTGGAAATGAAACTCGAAACATGTCACCTGATGATGTTGAGGACGAAGGAGCGTTGGTGTAGCAGGCTCGGTGGGCTGCGGGAGCCGATCCTCACGAGCCCCCAGGCCCAGGGGCCTCGGGAGGCCCCGGAGGCGCTGGCGGCTCCTCGCGGGCCATCTCCATCCTTGCCAGGGTTGCGAAATGCCTGGTCTCTCGTGCCTCCGTGATGCCCATCATGAGGCGCCGGTACGTGTCGGCCGCGTTCGGCAAGCCGTAAGGCATGCGAGCGTAGCTGTGGGGTGGGCCTCCGCAGCGCCCCACTCGCGAGGGCCAGGGGCACTCCAGAGAGGCGACTCGGTTGAGCCCTGGTATGTCGATGCAGACGCGCAGCCCACCATCCTCGCCTGGATGGGGAGCCACTACTGGTAGGCGGCGGTCGCCTTTCATGACTTCTTGACTCCTGTAGCTCCTGAATGGCCTTGCTGACGAACTCCTGAGGGTCTAGATCTCCTTGCCTTGCTCCTTCTTGACGGAAACGTGCTTCAAAACACGCCCCCATGTGGTGCCCAAGCGCCTCCCTCGTGACCCTAGCTAGGTCGGCGGCCCTCCAGGGGAGAGCCCCCGAGCCCTGCCTGAGGAGGGCGCCAGGCGCGCTTTCCTATGCGATGGAAGGAGGTTCCCCCTGGGTAGCCGCGGGCCCAGAGGGGCCTGCCTCCTGAGTGGTCGGGCCGGACGATGTCTTCTTCTTCTTAGGGGCGGTCTCGGGAGGCCTCCTGCTTCCGCGATCCGGGTCTTCCAGTGACGCGGCCTGAAAGGCTCGTTCCAGGGAACACACCGCGTCCTTCTCTTCACAGGGCACCGTGATGACTCCGCCGCTTCTTGGCATCTTGAGGACGTTGTAGCCGTGGTGAGTTACGACCATGAACTTGGCCAGTGCTGGGTACCCAAGGATGGTGTTGTACGGCAGGCGAATGTGAGCGACGTCGAAGTCGATGAGCTCGGTGCGGTAGTTGTCGCGTGCCCCGAAGGTGACAGGGAGGCGGACCTGCCCAATCGGGACCGTGGAGCCGTCGGTGATACTGGAGAAAGGCTTGGTTGGCTGAAGCTGGCTGTAGGGCACTTGGAGGTTGTTGAATGGTTCCACGGACAGTACGTTGAGCCCTGCCCCGCCATCGATGAGGGTCTTGGTGACCACCACGTTGCTGATGATTGGGGAACAAAGCATCGGGAGGACTCTGGCTATAGCCGCACACTTGAGCTGATCTGCTAAGCTGAAGGTGATGGCGCACGCCGACCACCTGAGAGGGCGCATGGTTTCGAGCCTGGGGAGGACTGCGTTCACTTCGCAGGCGAACTGCTTGAAGATGCGCTGAGAGGCTGGGGCTTGTGCCCCGCCCAGGATGCAGGCGATCACGCGCGGCTCCAGGAAGCCCCCAGCCCCCTCGTCCTAGTGGCGGTCCTCGTTTCTCCTTGGCTGCGGCGGTAGCGGTGGGAGGCCTGCGTTGCCTTGCGGGCGATCCTCGTGAGGCTGATCCCTCCAGTCTCCCTTGCGAGGCTGATCCCTCCAGCCTCCCTCACGAGGCGGGTCTCGCCAGCGATCCTCGTGAGGTTGATCGCACCACCCTTGGCGCGGGCTACGGTCTTCCCAGCGTCCTGCGTTCCTTCCTCCTCCTCGACCGTAGCCCCGGTCACCGCGGTCAGGGCGACGGCCGATTCTTCCTTCTCGCATGGCTCGGAGATCTTGACATTCGTTGGTGTTGTGGGCGTAGAGGTCGTGGTACACACAGTACCTGCTGCCCTTGGAAGGTTCGGACCGATCTCTGCCTCGCTTGGTGTCTGGTTCTGCTGCGAGCACGGCAGCCCCCTTGCGCTTCACATCCTTGGCCTTGGGCTTCTTCTCTTCTGGGTCTGCGGCAGGCAGCTCAATGAGGGAGAGACGCCCTTCCTCGGCCCTGGTGCACTTGGTTGCCAGGTTGAACAGCTCCAAGGAAGTGCATAGGTCTTCACGCATTGCCAGCTCCTCGTTCATCTTGACGTCGCGCACGCCGTCGGAGAAGGCCGAGATGATGGCCTCCTCAGTCACCTTGGGAATCTTGAGGAGTGCGTTGTTGAAGCGCTGGATGTACTTCTGCAGGGTCTCCCCGGGCTGTTGCTTGATGCGGTGCATGTCGCTCACGGCGGGTGGCCGGTCGCGAGTGCCTTGGAAGTTGGCGATGAAGCGGGTGCGGATCTCGTCCCAGGAGGAGATTGTGCCTAGAGCCAGGTTCAGGAGCCAGGTACGGGCCCCGTCCTTGAGTGCCATGGGAAACCAGTTCGCCATGACCTTCTCGTCTTCGTTGGCAGCTTCGATGCCCAGCTCGTAGAGCTGGAGGAACTCCGCAGGGTCAGCAGTGCCGTCGTAGCGAGGAGGCAAGTCTGGCTTGAACTTGCCGGGCCGCGCGATGCTGCGTAGCTCAGCGGTGAAGGCGCGGCAGCCTGCTGTGGCCACGGGAGGCCTTGGATGACGGGGAGCTAGGTCTTGCATGTCCCCCGCGTTGTAGCTGGGAGCAGCGTGGGGTCTTGACGCATGGGAGCAGGAGCATGGTCGCGACGTGCTAGAGCAGGGAGCGCCCGGGCAGCTTCTTGCGGGCGAGGGACTTCTTGACAGCTCTGCTCTTGCCGCGCTGGCACCTGATGGAGCGGGTTCCGCCAAGGGGCCACGCGCCTTGGAGCCATGGCGCCTTCCTGAGGAGGAGGCGGCCGGGGCGCCGCCGGAGCTTCATCGCCCGCGCGGGGCGGGGTGAGGTGCAGCGGAACAGACGGCGCCGGAGAGCCCCCTGCGGCGCGGATGAGCTCGGCGACGCGGTCGAGCCATTCTTCGTAGACGTCGTCGACGGGACGGTAGCGCAGGAGCTCGTTGGCCGCGATGAGGGCAGCCCGCCGACAGGGGCCGTCTGGGCGACGCGGGAAGCGAGTGCAGCCCGGCGCTCAGCGCGGGCCCGACGAGCGTCAAACATGGGCGTGATGGTCGGAGGAGAACGGGGTGGTGGAAGACGAATCCCGGCGCACCCCTACCTGGCGCGCCAAATGTCGGATTTCGGGTTCCGGCAGACCCTTGAGGTTCGAACACTAGGGTGCGCACGGAGATTTCGCCTCCTACCTACCTGCACCCCTCCGCCTCGCTAAGATCTAAACTATGGAAAGAACAACACAAGAGACACAGGGTTTATACTGGTTCGGGCCACCGTTGTGGTGTAATACCCTACTCCATTGTGTGGTGTGGTGGATTGCCTCTTGGGCTGATGATGATGAACAATACAAGGAAGAACAGCCTCGCGAGGGTCTGTTCTTGGCTGGGGAGATGAACTGCTGGGAGGAGTTCAGTCACCCTTCTCTCTCTCTCTGATCCTTTTATCCTTTGATCCCTCTATCCCCTTCGAACCTCCTTTTGCTCTGTGGGTGGCTGGTCCTATTTATAGAGGCCCTGGTCCTCTTCCCAAATATCGAGCGGGAAGGGAGCCAACAATGGCAGGCTAATTTGTAGGGGGACAGCTTGTACTAGCTACCCTGACAAAAGTAGTCTTCGCCTGCACAAAGCTCTGGTGATGACGCCGTCTCGGGCTCCACGATGACCTCCATCTTGTAGTCCTCATGGTCTTGGTCTCGTTGCACCGAAATGGAAACCTTTGCCTGATGCCTTGGTACTCCGCGGCTGCGCTTGCCCCCTTTGCACCAAATAGGAAAGGAGGACACTGCACGGGCTGGCACCCGCCTGGCGCCCTCGGTCGTCATGGCTTGTGTCACGGGCACCTCCTGAGGTACCCCGCCTTGATCTCTCCGCCTCCTTGTGAGCCAGCCTGACGAGGCCGTGCCTGAGGAAGCTCCGCGTCATCCGCCCCGCGAGGCTTGGCCCCTCGCGAGGGTCTTGGGTTTGTGTTGGTGAAGATGGGCCGCGCTGGGCCCCCTTTTGAGCCACACCGTAGGCCGCAGACAGGCAAGTCTGGGGACCCCCGTTCCTAGAACGCCGACACGCGCTGGGCCCCCTTTTGTGCCACGCTGCAGGCCGCAGGCTGGCAAGTCTGGGGACCCCCGTTCCCAGAACGCCGACAGTAGCCCCCGGGCCCAAGGCGCGCCCGGACTTGGCCGTGCGAGGAGGCGGAAGGGCAAGAGCGAAGCGCCACGGGCCCTAACAGCCTGCGGCCTTGGGCGCCGTGTGGCAGTTGATTGGACGTGGGCGGCACTATTCCCCCACGCCCTCCTTATTTTGCGCCATGCTAGGCGGACTCGTAGTCTTACACAGCCGTTCCCCTTTCTTTTGCTCGAGCGCCCTCTGTCCTTCCTCTGCTCGAACTCCGGTTTCTGTTTTCAACTCAATCTTGAGCCTCCCCCCTTCCCATCGCCATGGCTCCGACAAAAAAGGGAAGAGGGAAGAAACCCGTGTCTCCGCCCTGCCCGCCGCCGTTGGCGGCCCCCGCCGAGGGCTTGGGCAAGGTCAGCTCGGCTCTGGCCACCATCTTCAATGAATGCGGGAGGACGACGGTTTGGCCCGCATCCCACTTCTCCATCGACAGGATAGCCACCATGGTCCCGTATTTTGCCGACGCCCTGTGGGCGGGTCTGGTTCCTCCCTTTTCTGATTTCTTCAATGCCGTGCTTTCCCATTATCAGATCCACATGATGCATCTGGGTCCTGAATCCATCACTCTCCTTTCGGTCTTCGCCTTTGTTTGCGAGGCTATGATGGGCATCCTTCCTTCGGTCGCCTTGCTGCGCCACTTCTTCTCGTTGCGCCTTGTTGACCTACCCAATGTTGGGCGTGTGTGAGCTTCGTTGCCGCGTCTAAGACGGCAGCCTCTGGGATTTACTTCAAGCTTCCTCCGCCCGCGGCTGGGTTCCGCAAGTGGTGGCTGTATGTGGATGCTGGGGTGCCCAGCCCCCTGCTGTCGGAGCCAACTTCGCCTGCTGTCCCCAATTTGGGCTGGGGCCAGGAGACGCTTGAGAGCCCCTGGCTCGTCTTCGTCTGCCACCGCTTCGCGTTCTTGAGGTCGCTTGGCGCGACAGCGCCCAAGGTGGTGAAGGAGATCCTGCTACACCGCGTTGCTCCTCTCCAGTGCCACTCCCGCCGGATGTGGGCCTTCAGCGGGCGCGATGATCGTATGAGGCTCCAGGAAGAGGACCTGATGCCTGAAGTGCTGAGGACGATGCTCTTGACCCTGACGGGGGACCCCAACCCTGGCAGCATCCATCAGGGAGGGGCCTTGCTGTACCTCTGCCAGAGCGGGGGCGATTTTGTGAGGCAGATGCCTATCTTCGATGAGTGGGGGCCGCGCCCCGCCGGCCTCCAGGGGTCTCGCGAGAACCCAGTGGTGGTGACTGCCCTTCTAGTCGGCCAAGGCGGCTCTTCCTCAAGTGGCGGAGCAGGGAGGCACGTGGCGCCAGAGGCCGAGGGGGCTCCCGGCGGGGCGCCAGCGCCGGGCGATGCTCATGAGGAAGCAGTTATCGGGGCCCATGCCGCTGAGGTTGAGGGTGACAAGCAGCTACCCTCTGCGCCTACGACCGAGGCCACTGAGGCTCCGGCGGCTTCTCTTGGCAAGGCGATTGGCGGCGCACATCAGGCAGGCGCCCCTGACGCGGATCGCCTTGATGCTCCATCTTCATCGCAGGTTGATCCCTGCGCCCGACTCTTAGGCCACTTCCGCGTGGACTTTGAGGCCCTCCGGAGGAGAAGGGAGGCCCTGGGCGACGATTACCCTTGTCGCCTGCTGAAGCATAGGAAGTACTTCGCCACTGATGAGTAAGCCTTCTCCTTTCCCAGCTCCCGATCCTTCTGTTGCTCTTACTGACCCTTGCTCCGCAGGCCCCTTCCAGCCGAGCTTGGGGAGACGGCTGAGGAGCCGTCCCCCTTGGCTTCGCCCCCTCCACCGTCCTCAAGCGCTCCGAGCAGTGGAGCCCTTGTGGTGAGGGCGATCGACGAGGTGAACCATCCCGAGGCGTATCATGGCCCCGCGCACCTCGCGATCCTTCGCGGGCCTTCTCGTGGCATAGCCAGCCTGCCGTGGGCTTCTCGCCTGGTCATGGACTGCGCTTGGCTGAGGCGCTTCTTGCGCTCTTCACCTGGGGATGGGCTGGCCCCAGGCCGGGCTTCTGACGCGGCATGCCCGGCCGTCGTGAGGGTGCCAGCCCCCAGCTCCCAGCCCGTAGGGGGAGTGCTGACTCGCGGCCCCTGGCGCTTTCTTGGGGCAGATGATGGTGTGGAAGACATGCTCGAGCGCGCTCGGTAGCGTCGCGCTCTTCGCCAAGGATTCCTTCGAAGGGCGGCTGACGCGGTAAGCCTGCTTGGAGAGGAGCTTGCCGATGAAGACGCGCGCCTTGAGGCCGAGGGCCTGCGCCTGGCTGCAGAGAGGCTTGAGCTGGAGGGCGCCATCGCCCTTGCGCGCCGTCAGCGCGATTTTGACGACGCAGAGGCCAAGGTGTCGCTGGTGGCCTCTCGGGAGGCCCGTTCTTGGGCCGCTGAGGACGCTCGGGAAGCTGACCGGCGGCGCACGGCGGCGGAGGGGCGGTCTCGGGAGCTCCTAGACTAGTGCCACTCACTAGAGGAGCAGGTGGAGCTGCGCGAGGAAGCCCTCACATCGATGAAGGTGGCCTCCGGCGACTCAGCAGAGCTCCAGAAGCATGAGGAGGCGTTGACGCTGGAAGCCGCCGAACGTACCCGTGAGTACGAGCGTCTGGAGACGAGGGAGCGCTTGGTGATGCAGGCGGAGGATGATGTTGCCGCACAGGAAGCCCGCATCCTAGAGGAGGTCGGACGTCGAGTGGCGATGGCGCAGTTGAACCTCGAGCACGAGTTCGAAGAGAAGCTGGGGTTGATCCGGGCCGAAGCTGAAGGCAGCACTGCTGCCTTGAGGGCCAAGCTGGAGGAGGCGAGGCGGCGGGCCGACGCTTTTTGGGCCGCTCTTGAGGTGGCGCAAGGTGAGTTAACCGCCTCCCAGGCCGAGGTGCTCCTTCTCCGCCAGCGGGTGGAGGAGGCTGAGGTCGTTTCGGGCCAGAACACGGACAAGATACGTCAGCGGCAGATCCTGGAGCATGAGCACAGCCCCATGCTCACCACGCTCCGGGAGAGAGCCAACACAGCCTTGGGCAACATCTGCGAGGCGGCTGTTGGCGAGCCGCACGTAGTCAACTATGCTGGCAATCTTCAGTTCTTCACTGACGTGGTGACTCAGCTGGAGGCGCGGTCGGTCAGGGTTGACAGGTTGGTGGAGGAGAGGAGACGCGCCCTGATTGGGCGCGCCTTTTCTCGCATCTTCAGCCACCTTCGGAACATGGATCCCCACTTTGATTTTGATGCCGCCATCGCCCCAGTCCCCTAGGCTGTCCGAGGCGATCTGGCGCACTGGGTGGAAGACAATGTGGATGCTCTTATCAGGGCCTTCGCTTCAGATAACGGCGACGTAATCGTGGCGGCCGACGAGGGCGGCGTGGTGAACGGCCCTGCCGCTGCTGGCGGCGACGCGGACAGCGATGGCGAGTTCAGCGACGCCAGCAACGGCTCGGGTGGTGCTCCTGAGAACGCATTAGGGGATTCGTCCGACTAATCGTGCATCGCTCCTACTTCCTTACCCTGCATGAATAGAACTCGGGTTTTGGCCTTATTGCAGTGAGAGAATTTTGGAGGGGGAGCCCCTCATGTAAAACTTGCGTTCATCGTATTAGTAGACGCTACATTACCCATGCGCCCGCGCCAAGTGGTTGGCCCAAGCGACGCGCTGGTCGGCTAATTTACCTTTGTCCCATGTCTCGAGTGTTCCCTGATTGGGTTCGTAGGATCTGCAGTAAAACACCCTCCTGAGAGGTCACGTCGGCGGCAGTCTAGGCTGCGCGCAAGCTAGGCCTGACTCGGCTCGTGAGGGGCTCGTGAGGGGAGGCATCTGAGGCGAAGTGGTAACCAAAACGCGAGAAATTGCTCGAATGAGACTAAGCACCCCTTCCCCGAACACACGCAAATCTCAAATTCGAATCCAACTTGAATCCAGCGGGGGAAAGCGACAACCAAAGGGAAAAGCAACGAAAGAAAACAAAAGGCCGTGTCCAGCACCTAGTCTAGTCTTGGACGTCTTCTCACCAGCGCGGAGCTAAGTGCTGCAACTGGGCGTGGGAGGGAGCCCCAGGGCCTGAGGCCGGCACCCCTGAGACTCCGGGGCATGTACAGCCCCACTCATTATTACGTGAGAGTGTCATGGGGCGGCGAGCTTCACAGGCACTGGGCCTTCTTCATAGGTACTGGCCTTGCTTCATATCGCCAGATGAGGGCCCCGCCTTGCGCCACACTCTAGTGCCATCAACGACGACCGGAAACCAGGACGCTGCCGATGGGGTAGAGCGGTCGCCGGCGGTTCCCCCGACGACCATGGGTCCTCCGCCGGGGGCAGGCCCTGAGGCACCTCCCCAGCGGAGGGCCTACCTCGTGAGAACACCTTGCTCCGAACGTCGTGGTGGTGATGTCGGATCCCGGCCCCTCTCCTGCAGCCCCCTGCGCCCTCCTCCCGAGGGGCAGGAGACTGTGGGAGCGGGGCAGCTACTCGCTGCGGCGACCTGCACCTCCTGCGATCCATGGTTAGCGTATGCCTGCTCCTGAAGAATTAGCAGTACCCGATAATCATTGCCCCAACGTGGCCAGTGGGACCGTCCCGGGGCTCCCGGAAAGGCTCAGCTTCTGGCGCCTCGTCCCCCAGCTTGGGCTGAGAAGCGAGCCTTGTTCACTCTCGTGTGGGTGTCCTTGGTCCATCAAGAGGGGCACGTATTCCTCCGGCGCCATCATTCCGAATGCCACGCCATAATGCTCCGCATGCCACGCGGTCCTGCCTGACGCACCTACCGTGGGGTGGCAGCGCGGCTGTCCACTTGGGGCCACGGGTTGCGTCGAGTCCTTCTTCTTCGCGGACCGGGAGCGGGGGCAGCGCCGCCGCTGGTCCGGTGCTGACAGCTTCGTTGGCGGTGGAGTAGCCTTGGAGCCCGCGGGCGCGCGCGGAGCCCCCGCGCGGGCCGCCCTGGGCTTGAGATGGGAGCTGGGTGCAGAAGGGGTGAGCCCCCGAGGCGGCGAAGCCCAGGAGCTCTGCCACTCGCTCCAGCAACCTGCACTGCAGCAGTTCTCGGGCCACTGTGAGCGCAGCCCTCGAGTTCGCCTGCTCCCTGCGGGTGTACGGCGTCGTGGTCGCGGCGTGATTGGAGGCCCTTGCTACCGACCGCGCCTGCCGCGGTGTGAGAGCTGTCGAAGCCTGTCCGCGTCGCCCGTGGCACGCAGCGCCTTGCGGACCGCGGGCTGTCTGGGGCACGGGGTCGCCCGAGGCGAGCGGCTTTGCGCGGGCGCGAAGTGGTAGCAGGTGGATTCCGGCGCACCCCTACCTGGCGCGCCAAATGTCGTATTTCGGGTTCCGGTAGACCCTTGAGGTTCAAACACTGGGGTGCGCGCAGAGATTTCGCCTCCTACCTACCTACACCCCTTCGCCTCGCTAAGATCTAAACTATGGAAAGAACAACACAAGAGACACAGGGTTTATACTGGTTCGGGCCACCGTTGTGGTGTAATACCCTACTCCAGTGTGTGGTGTGGTGGATTGCCTCTTGGGCTGATGATGATGAACAATACAAGGAAGAACAGCCTCGTGAGGGTCTGTTCTTGGCTGGGGAGATGAGCTACTGGGAGGAGTTCAGTCACCCTTCTCTCTCTCTCTCCCTGATCCTTTTATCCTTTGATCCCTCTATCGCCTTCGAACCCCCTTTTGCTCTGTGGGTGGCTGGTCCTATTTATAGAGGCCCTGGTCCTCTTCCCAAATATCGAGCAGGAAGGGAGCCAACAATGGCGGGCTAATTTGAATGGGGACAGCTAGTACTAGCTACCCTGACAAAAGTAGTCTTCGCCTGCACAAAGCTCTGGTGATGACGCCGTCTCGGGCTCCATGATGACCTCCGTCTTGTAGTCCTCATGGTCTTGGTCTTGTTGCACCGAAATGGCAACCTTTGCCTGATGCCTCGGTACTCCGCGGCTGCGCTTGCCCCCTTTGCACCAAAGAGTAAAGGAGGACACTGCGCGGGCTGGCACCCGCCTGGCGCCCTCGGTCGTCATGGCTTGCGTCATGGGCACCTCGTGAGGAACCCTGCCTTGATCTCTCCGCCTCCTCGTGAGCCAGCCTGACGAGGCCATGCCTGAGGAAGCTCCGCGTCGTCCGCCCCACGAGGCTTGTCCCCTCGCGAGGGTCTTGGGTTTGTGTTGGTGAAGATAGGCCGCGCTGGGCCCCCTTTAGAGCCACGCCGCAGGCCGCAGGCAGGCAAGTCTGGGGACCCCCGTTCCCAGAACGCCGACAGTGGCGAATTTGCTTTTTGCGTGCTGATTCAAAATGGGATGTTTTTGTTTATTTGCTCAATTGAATATTGTTGCGAATTTGCTTTTTGCGTCCCGATTCAAAATGGGATATTTTTGTTTATTTGTTCAACTGAATATTGTGGAAAATTTGCCTTTTCCATGCCGATTCGAAATGGATATTTTTGTTTCAATTTGGCAATTGCTCCGCACACAGTTCAACTAAATCAGTGTGTGCGATCCACATAGGAAAGCATGCGTTAATTGTAGCGGAACCGTCGATGATACACAGCAGATCGCAAACGATTTGTAGCACTACTACATGTGCGTAGGGTCTCCGGAACCGTTTGTGATATCGCGTTATCGCACACGAGAACTCGGAGTAAACCTTGCCCAATGTAAAATACAATCCCTGTCGTAATTTTTTCAAGAAACGTGTGGGATCCCAAACGAAAAGCACACGTCACTCTGGTCGCAACCGTTAGTGATACACAAGAAATCACAAATGGTCTGCAGCACTTGTATGTGTGCGAAGGGGCTCCTGAACCATTTTTGATAGAAAATTATCGCAGGCAGTCATTGTTGGGAAATGTGTGCGCTGGAGTCTTGCATAGCAGACGGGTTACGCAGAAAACTCGTGTGCAATGGGGCAAAAATCGCACACAGTTCATATGTTGGCATGTGTGCCTTATATACTGTTTCCCGAATGGTTCATTACGACACACCGTTTGGTTTCACTGCGTCATTAGAAACATTTAATCATCGATCCAACATGTGCGAAAGAATTTAGTGTGTGCTGCATTGCACATGATTACATTTTGGGAGGCCTCTGGATCATTGCTCCATATCCTCGAAAGTTTCTGGGTCGTGTGGGAAGGAACCCCTATCGCCCACACTCACTTCGCAACGGTCCCAAATGTCGTCGCGGAAAGGGGTTAAACACCGTTTGTATAGCACCAGTGGGCTGGAACGAGCAATTGTTTTGCCACTGATTTGATGTCACTCTTAATTTAATATGTAATTATCTCTACTTGTGCAAACAGGGATCTTCTTTGAAGATAATATATATTTTAGTGGAACTGCACAAGAAGATGTTGGAAATATTAAACTAATCGAGGAGTATATAGTAAGCATGGCAACCATAGTAGATAACAACAGATGGTTCCGGAGTAGTGCTTCATTTGCATGCTCTGCACAATAAGCCTCATGACAAAGGTTGGTACTAGCCCACGGATTTCATCCATATGATTGAGCTTTCCCATCTCTATTGGTGTTGTGCTACTATTTAGATACTATCATGAGAAAGTGGTATTGTCCTTGAGAAGTGCTTCATCTGTGCTATTTTAATTATTTCCTTTCCTTTTTTTCAAGCAAACAGGGATGCAACATTTAGTCGTTCTTTTGCCTTTGCACAACAGGATCATCCTCTTCATATCAGAAGGAAGTAGTTGAAGAATTGTTACATTACTGCCCACAAGAACAAACTAACTTCAGCTCAGAAGGACTCACGGATCTCCATCTTTGTTGTTGTGATGGCCAATACAATGTTGTTTTAGGATTCTTTCCGGCGAGTTCCATTTTTCTAAATGTGTGCTCTGCATGGATCATGTAGGTTGCCTGTTTAAACTATCAATTCATAGTAGAGCTTGCTTTATACTAATCACTTTTTTTGTATTTATGCAAACAGGGGTGCTCAACTTGATTTCAATGGGAACTGCACAAAATGTTCTCAAATCATTCATTTCCACCACAAGAAAGGAGGTGCCGATATGTACAAGGCGTTGCAATATGTAAAAGGTGAAATCATACAAGCTAGTGCGAATTTGGTTGATTTTGGTGGAGCTGCACAAAAAGAACAACTGGTTTATTTAGCACGAGGTGCCATGTCAATGGCCGAACTGATGGCAAACCCTGCCCATTCCACAATCGTAGGCATTTGATATTTTGGAATGGGAAAACCTTGTCAAAGTTTACTCATTGATGTACGCAAAACAACATGCATTTGACAGTTTGGAATGGGACAACCTTGTCAAATTTTGATTATTGATGTTAGCAAGAAGACATGCATTTGATACTTTCGAATGGGACGCCCTTTGCTGTCAGTAGCATCAATCGATTTTTATTTATTCTTAGTTGTGAAGTAAATATTGGCTCTGACATGTGAATCGCTGTGATGCATAATCAACGATTGTTTTGAATGTTCTCTATGAATTGCCATGCCTGTGTGTTTGATTGCAATGTACAAGAATACTAAAAAGCTACTCAAACCTTTTGTGCTCCCTCTGTTCCTTTTTACTTTGCATATTAGATTTCTTTCAAGTCAGTTGATTTTCATTGTGAATGTTGATACTTTTTTCTATAAGATTGGTCAAAGTAGAGATATTTTGACTTCAGACAAAACTTATATGCAGAATAAAAAGGGCCGGAGGGAGTACGCGTGAAACTGCTGCAAACGAGGTGATCGCCCTGGGAATAATGCTAGTATGTATTGTTTTGCATGTTCATCCAATGCCGGTGATGCAAGAATTAGAACTATCGAACTAAATTCATTCATACATGGCCGGATTTCATATAAACATTATGTATTTCATTACATTTCATTCATTCTTCAACTAAAAAGGGGTGCGCTAGAAGTATAATTAATTAACCGAAGCTACCCACCAGGGTCTGGCTCAGCCAAACAGAAGCTTCAGTGACATAACTACAGTGCAGTTGGGTCGCTGACACATGGGCCCGCCCACATGTCAGTGACCCAACTGCACTGCAGTTAAGTCACTGAAGCAGCATCCTTCTCCAACACAGCTCTCTGACTCCACGTCACAGCCAAGAAGCTAATCCGCCGTCAATGGTCAACCCACCAAGCTTGGTTTCAACTGGAGGGTAGCAGCGGTGTCCTTACTTGGACCCGAGCGGTGGCGACCCATAGTGTTCTACTCTTCCTCATTTTCTATGTGGCGCGGCCTCGTTGGCGGCGGGGCGGGGCCTCGACGGAGCCAGCGATGTCCTTTGTCTTGTTGCCAGCGGGGCAGCGCCTCGGCGGTGTGGGGGAAATCCTCCCCCTCGTTGCCGGCAGGGCGGGGCTCGGCGGAGCCGGCAATGTCCTCTGCCTCGTTGTTGCCAGGGCGGGGCCTCGGCGGAGCAGGGCCTCACCGAAGCCGGCGAAGTCCTCCGCCTCGATGCCGACGGGGCGGGGCCTCGGTGGAGCCGGTGATGTTCTCTGCCTTGTTGTTGGCGGGGCGGGGCCTAGGCGGAGCAGAGCCTCACCGAAGCCGGCGAAGGTGGGGCGAGGCCTCGGCGGAGCCATCATTGTCCTCTATCACGTCGTCGGTCTCGCCAAATAGCACCTCGCCCACTTCATCGTCCTCTTTGTAGGTGGCAGCAACCTCTGCCACCCGCATGCGGTACCGCCAGCACACGAGGTGGCTCCCGCAGGCGGAGCGGTGCGACTCGAGCAGCGCCTCCTGCTCCGCCCGCTCCACAGCAATCTGCTTTTCCAGCTGTAGGTGCTCCTGGAGGAGATGGTGGTTGTAGGTGGCGTCGGCCTGCGCCTCCTGGAACTGCTCCTGACGCTTCTGCCTCACCGTGTCCATGTATTGTGCATGGGCCTCGCTGATGGTCATGGTGCAATGCACCGGCGAAGATGGCGCGGAGGAGGGGGTTGGCGCCGGATCGTCGACTACCATGTTCTCCATTGGGACATCGTCGTCCTCCGGCTGCCTGCCGGCCATCTAGTCGACAGCAATGGCTGCCATCTTCTAGTGGTTCGTCGTCCGCCTGTCCCGAAGAGCGCTGGAGCGCGAGGAAGCCATGGTGGCAGTAGTGGTGTGGATAGGAGAAAGGAAACGCAGGTGGATGACTGTGGCTATGGCCGGCGCAACAGTTTATATAGCAATGGTGGGCGACAGAGGGACAGGCGGGTGGCGCCGGAGTAGCCACCTCAACAACCGTGTATCATTAATGTGGGTGGCAGATGGACAGACGGACGGCACTTGTGTTGTTTGAACGTGGACCAATTACCTACACCGGGAAGTGGCGCTGGCGGTGCTAACCATTTCGGGCAGAAAGCGCGCACGACCAAGGGAGGCGATCTAGGTGGGCCGGGGCCGTCACACTCATGCGTGGCAGCGGTCCGGTCCAGCAGTCAGACATGCTGGCTCGTGAGCGGGCTCGCCGAGCTGAGCAACGACAATCAGACGATGGGCGTGGCTTCCGACCAGGACCCGGCGCCTCCATCCAAGTCGGTTCATGTTGTGTTCACCATAGAGCAGGTGCGGCCACACTTCGACACCCTAATGGCGGAAGAGCTACCAGCGCAGGAGGACCTGTGTTGCAACCTCAGTCTCCTCAAAGAGCACTGGCTCGTGGAAGGACGAATCACCGGCGAACAAGCGAACGACAATGCCACCGCGGACATGTGGCCCTATGATCTTGGCTTCCTGAATGAGCAGCAGGTGTTGTATCAAAGCATCCATAGGGCCCGCGAGGCCCTCTCCGTCGTCCTTCTAGTTGTTGCGCTCACCGTGGCGCTGCCATCTCATGTTGTCAACGTGGTCAACGAACATGAGGAATCAGGAGATGACTTTAATTGGAGAGGATGGCCCGTCTCGCCCAGGTTATTATTTTATGTCGACCAAATATCCAGCCCAGATATTAATATTTAAATGTGAAAATGGCTAGCCCAGCTATTCTTTATTTGCGGAATACCCAACCCAGGTCAATTTGTTATTCTCCAGGCCGCATTAGACTTGCCAAGAAAATGGGTTTTAAGAAATAATAAATGGTTTGTAACTAAAAAAATTGGCTGTAAATATAAAAAAACGCATCGAACATGTACATTTTTCACTTCTTTTAAACGAAGGTACATTTTTTAATTCCATTACTTGTTGCGCGTACAAAATTTTGTTGGATTTTTACCTAATACAAATTTATTTTGAAATTATGTTTAATCCAACTCTAAATTTCGGGTTAAAAAATATTTCAGACCCATTAAAATGTTGGAAATTTTGTTGAATTTTTTTTAGCGGTTGGCTGAAATTATTAACAAACTCCTCGCTAGAAAATGGGCTGTGAGTTTAACAAACGGTAAATGGGTTGAGTAAATTCCATTAGAATTAAAAATGGGTTGTACATTATAATAAATCACGAATGGACTATATGTTCTCTGCCACAGATGTGATGGTCACTTGTGGGCCTACTAAGTTTTTCTTTTGACCATGAACAGTAGGTGTACCTCCTACTATGTTTATATTAAAATAAGAAAGTAATAATGTACATGTTAATTACAGTCCATCCCCCTTTGGGGGAGGTATGAGTGGAGTTTAACTAGAAAGAGGATAGTACAAGGGGAATGTAGTGTTTATGTTCTTCCTGAACCCTATAGGTAAGGGGAGAGAAATCAGTTTTAAGTCTGTCCAGCCAGGAGGTTCTTGAAGGATGGATCCCCCTAAGAGGCCAGTAGAAAGAGCTCCATAAAGAGTGGCTGATTCCAATCTTCTTTGGATTTGGAAATGTTTTGCAATCTTGAGTTGCCACGAGGCCAAGAGAGGACAAGGTGGGACCAACAGTCAGAACTGAACTGGCACTCAAAGAAAAGGTATTCCAGTGTCTCTTCAATATGTAATCCACAGAGAATGCAATCACGGACCTTCCCTATGTTGTAGTGTCTTGGTTTAAGCATATTTCGAGGGTTGAGGCGGTCAGAAAGGAGCAACCAGCCAAAAACTTTGATCTTCATGGTCGACTTTGATTTCCAAATCCACCCGAAGGCTTGCTGCACATGTATCTCTCTAAAGAAAAATGTATAGTATTTCTGTGTAGTGAATATACTAGTCCCCCATGTATACGTCCATTGATCAGGGTCATTGGAGATGCCCACATCCATTACTTCAAGTTGTAGCTGCCTCACTTCTGCATGAGCTTGTGGGGAGAGGGGTAGGTGGAACACCTCCCGCAGTGACGTGATGCCCAAGAAATATTTGACAGAGATCTTCATTTATTATGTAGGAGAAAGCACGAGGGTATGACTTAGCTAGAATGTTGTCTCTCAACATATCTTTCTAGAATAGGACATTTTGACCATTTCCCACGTTTACCATTGATATTCCTCTGTAGGTTGGCATTAGTTTTGCCACGACCCTCCACCAAAATGATCCACATGGGTCAGAAGCATGTGGAATTTGGTCTCTGTAATAAGTCTCCCAGATAAGTTGCACCCAAGGTACATCCCAGCCATTGTAGAACTTGTGTAGATATTTCAGTAGCAAGGCATCTCCTTGTATACGTAAGTTGATCACTCCCAGACCACCACTAGCTTTGGGGCGGCACACCATGTCCCATGAGGATAACGAGTTAATCTTATCGCCCTGTTCAGTTTTCTTGATCCACAAACATTTCCTTCTTATTTTGTCTAGTAACTCAATGATTTTAGTTGGTAGCCTCAAAGTGCAAAGGGCAAAGATGATGAGCGAAGTGATCACTGAGTTCAGAAGTGATAGTTTACCACCATAGGAGGTCATGTTTAGTGTGGCCAAGAGTCTTCTATCGACCGAACAGACCAGTGGCATGAGCTCTTGAAATGTGGGTCTAGTAGTGCCAGGTGGAAGCCCAAGATAAGTAAATGGCATCTTTCCAACGACACAACCAAAAATGTTGGCAAGTTCATCTCGTTTTTCGGTGCCTCGGTTTATGGGTATGAGTGTTGATTTGTGGAAGTTTATTTTTAACCTAATAGAGGAAGCATAGTCAGTCAGAATGTCCTTGACGATCAGTGCCTGTTGTGTACATGCCGGTAAGATCAAAATTGTGTCGTCGGCGTACTGGATCACCAGGTATTCCTTTTGGTTTGGTGAGTGGAATGTTAGTTGTATCAAATCCTGTTGGAAGGCATCATTGATGGCCGCTTGGAGGAGATAGGCCGCAAGCACAAAAATGAGAGGAGATAGGGGGTCACCCTGTCGTACTCCACATTTGCAAAGAAATTGGTGGCCAGGTGTTCCATTAAGTTGGTGGGCCTACTAAGTTGACTCATACGCAAGACTTTGTCAACTTATAGTCAACACACGATTCTATTAGTAGTGGCCGTTGGATGTCCATCTAACGGCCGTGGTGCTTCTTCAATCTCGGATATTCATGCTTCAGCCACCCAAACCACCGCCGGCGGTACCGCCTGCTACCGCCTCCCGTAGCCGACTGTGCTACCGCGCAGGCCTCACCGGCCCACCCTACTCTCATCGCTGTCTAGGCCATTCCTCTACTCACGAACACCTCCTGTTATTCTCTGGCAATGACAGACTCAGACTGCAGCCGAACCAGTGAACCCTCGTACTCCCCTATGCATGCGCATCCACTGCTGTGTCTTCGCCGGCTCCGGGTCATTCCCTTCCTAGGCCTCGCCATCGTCCACCGCGTTGGTTCTCTCGGCACGGCGTGGTCAACTTTGTCAACAAACGACAGCCATCAAAAGAGGCATGAATGTGGAGTGGCTGATAGTAGGGACCCGCATCACCCATGGCCACACACGAGCAAGTCCCTCCTTATTATGCGAAAACAAATGCTTTCTCCCTACGACAGGTTTGAGCCACCAGCTACATCTTCGCATGCAGCGAAGTGTTTCCTTTATTATGTGGAAAAAAAGTTACCTCTCCCTGATAGCTGGGACCCACCAGCTTTATTATGATCCATTTCACGAAAATATAGATTGTACCAAAGATGCTAAATTGTTTCCTTTTTATTCCAACTCGAATAAGAAGAAATTAAAAGACCTAGAAAACATGTTCGCATGCAAGGAAGTGCCACCTTATTACGAGCAAAAAAATGGTTCCCCCTGCTAGCTGGGACCTATCAGATTTGGAGGCTGACTTGTGGGCCAACTAAGTTGACGCGTACGGGCTTTGTCAACTTAGTCAAAACAATTCTACCTGCACTCATTGTTGGATGTTGAATCAACGGCTGTGCTGCATCTTCAACCTCTGGTCTTCTTGCTCCATCCGCCCAAACCAGGCCCGACGTATCGCCTGCTCTAGCCTCCCGTGGCCGGCTGTGCTGCCACGTAGGCCTCACAGACCGACCATACTTTGACTGGCCAGACCATCTCTCTACTCACCCACACCCCCTGTTATTCCCCGATGATGGTGGACTTATGCTGCAGCCGAACCAGTGAACCCTCGTACTCCCCTCCGTGTGGGCATCCACCCGCCTCGTCTTCTCTAGCTCCTTGTCGTTCCCTTCCTAGGCCTCGCCGTTGTTCACCGCCTTGAAGCTCTCGGTGCCTCATGGTCAACGTGGTCAACGAACGATAGCCATCGGAAGTGGACTTTAGGCTGTGAGGCTGACAACTGGACCCACCAGCTACATCTTTGAAACCAAGGAAGTGCCTCCTTATTACTCAGAAAATAAAAATGATTCCTCCCCCTGATAGCCGGGACCCACCAGCTATATCTTCGCATGCAAGGAAGTGCATCCTTATCCTCCCTGACAGTTGGGATCCACCCGGTCGAAGCCGTAGCATTGTCGCGAACATGTACGTACATACTGGTCGATCGGTCTGTCTGCAGGCTAAAATGATGAACCGTGACCGAGTAAGGAAGGGTATGTGTCGTAGTAGAGGCACGGATGTAGCATGTCAAGTAGTCCCGTCTATATCGTGTACACGTAAGTACAACCAGGGTGCAAGAAAGTAAATATAGCCACGTACGTACATACGGGCGGGGTATCGAATGCCTACTCGCACGTACGTACGGCCAGGGCTCGTGCACATGGACAGGCAGCGGACGGAAGCAACGACGTCGTGTTCATCGGGAGCCAACCGGCTTGGATGGAACAGCCGAAACAAGGTCTGTCGTACCGCGGAACAGAGGAAAACGGGCCTTCTGTTCGACCGTGTACGGTCGAAACGGGGTCCTGTTCATCAGGAAGGGTCTGGTGTACCGCAAAATGGAGGAAACAGACTTGTGTTGGAGTGCCTACGGTCGAAACGGGGTCCTGTTGATCGGGAGGGGTGTGGCGTACCGCATAACGGAGGAAACAGACTTGTGTTGGAGCGCATAAGGTCGAAACGGGGTCCTGTTCATCCACCGTCTACTGCATCACTCCAACCTCCATGGGCTACTGTTCATCCACCGTCAACCTCCCCGACTACTGTTCATCCATGGCTACTATTCATCCAGCCTCCACCGGCTGCTATTCAAAGAGCCTCCATGGGGTCCTGTTCATCCACCCCCAACCGGCTGGGGTGCAACGGCCTCCTCGGGGTCCTGTTCATCCAGAGACAACGGCCTACTACCACGGGGTCATGTTCATCCACAGCCAACCAACCGGCTCGACTCACCACGTGTTGACTCGTTCTACGTACCACGCGCATGGTACCAACGGTCACTGTTCATCGAGAGGCAAGCCAACACCTGCTGGCTATGTCTCGCATGGGGGCTCTATCAACTTCAATAAGCAGTAGCAATGATCGATCGCTCGGGTTCACTTAGCAGCACCAGCGAAGGAATTGCTCAAGTTCAGTCAGCAGTGAATGAATTGCTCAGGTTCAGTTAACAGCCCAGGGATTGATTGCTCAGGTTCAGAAACATGCGATCGCTCGGGTTCAGTTAGCCAACGCCTCACACATACGCGCGTACACGAGAGAAAGGCGGACACCTCCGTGCATTGCTCGGCCCCGACCACCCACCATAACTAGGAACTCCCCAATATTTTCCTTGCCCTTGCTTCTACCACGGTTTTTTTGGTCATGGATGGCCCAAATAATGTCATGCAGCTGTGTCTTTGGCCCGCCCAGGACGAAAAGCCAATTTGCTGTCATGATTTTTTGTCATAGAAGTAAGAGTATCACAGGAAACCACGACCACCTATGGGACCAAAGGTCCCTTGCTGGTTCGGCAGGGGGATAGCACATTGCACAAAGAGCAAAGGAGTGTGGGGCAGCCTGGAAGAGATCACACGAGCAATTTTACCCAAGTTCGGGCCGCTGTGAGGCGTAAAACCCTGCTCCTGCTTTGGTGGATTGATGGTGGAAAAGTGGTGGTAGTCGTAGCGCGCTTGCCTGGCAGGGTTGCCTCGGGGCTAAACGGCTACGTGCGTATGGAATATGCGGGGGTGGATTTGCTAATCCAGTGTCCAACCCTTTCTAAGGTTGCCTTGGGCCTATTTTATAGGTTAAGGGGTCACCACAGTGGCAAATCAGTCATTATGCACTGATAAGATAGCAAGCAGTGCTATCATACCTAACTCCGCAGGCTGATAGAGTGACGACACTCTGGGAACGGGGGTACCGAGACTTGCCTGCCTGTGGCCCATGACGTGGCTCCATCGACAGCCTAGTGCAGCCCAGCTTCAGCAATGACAACCCAAGACCCTTGCGAGAGGCCAAGCCTCGCGAGGCGGGCGACACCAAGACCTCCCTGGGGGGCAGCCTCACCAGGTTGGCTCCCGAGCAGCGGAGATATCAATGCAAGGTGCACCTCGCGAGGTTCGTATGACGTGAGCCATGATGACCAAGGCCGGGCGGGAGCCAGCGGGCGTAGTGTACCAGTTTCCTCTTTGGAGCTAAGGAGGAAAGCACAGATGCGGAGTCCTGAGGGATCAGCTAAAGGTTTCCATTCTGGTGCAACGAGACCAAGACCGCTAGGACGGCAGGACGGAGGTCATCATGGAGCCCACCGTGGCGTCACGACCAGGTGCTTTTGGCAGGCGAAGACTACTTTTGTCGGGATAGCATGTACTAGTTGTCTCCCTTCAAATTTGGTCGTTGTGGGATCCCTTCCCACCTTACATTTGGGAAGAGGACCAAGGCCACTATAAATAGGACCTAGCCACCACAATAGAGAGGAGGGAATCCATTCCACCCTAACCAGCTCACCAGCTCATCAAGCACAAGAACACCTCACCTCCTGAGGCTGTTCGACCATTGTACTAGTTCATCCACAGCCCCTCAAGGCCAATCCACCACAAAGCAGGAGTAGGGTTTTACACCGCAAGGTGGCCCGAACCTGGGTAAACTATTGTGTCTCTTTTCCATTTGGTTCGTCAAGCTAGGCCATGGGATCGTTGAGCGACCAGACTAGGAAGGACGAGTTCTTCGCATGCACCCCAGTGTTCGAACCTCTCAAGGGTCTGCGGAACCCCTAATCCGACATTTGGCACGCCAAGTAGGGGTGCATAGGAGGTCTGCCACTCCATCCGCCACGCTCTGCTGTTCGGCTCTCATGGCGGACGCTCCTCCATCGACTGGACCGACACGGGCCCTCGCAGGAGCCGAGGGCCTCCGAGCCTTCATCCCCTCTGGCGGGTGAAGTGGCCGCCCAAGTTCAAGCCAGAGATGTCGCCCCGCTACGATGGCACGGCGGACCCGACAGCCTTCCTTCAGGCGTACGAGCAAGCCGTTTGGGAAGCCAGTGGCGACGACAAGGTCATGGCCAACTAGTTTCCCATGGCCCTCACAGGAACGCCGCGTGCCTGGCTACTCAGCCTACCAGGATGTTCTGTGGCCTCTTGGGAGGAGCTATGCGACCTATTCGCCGCGTGCTTCGTGGCACTAGCACCCCACGCCATTGCATCTCTCCTCGGTGGCTCGCAGGCGCCGCCCTCGGACCGCCATGTCAAGCAGTTCTTCTGCCAGGTGGGCGCCACCCACGTGCATCAGGGAGCTCCTCCAGGATGGGCGACACCCAAGGCTAACCTCACCTTTGACTCAATAGATCACCCCGTGACTACCGCGGGTGCCGGCGCTCCCGATGCTATGCACTCCCACCATCTGCAACGTGGCGGTCACCAAGACCCTCGGCAACGACGAGGCTGGTCTCAACGTGCTCTCTATGGAAGCTTTCGGCCTTCTTCGGAGTCGTAGACAACTCCACCTGCCCCCTAGGGCAGATCCGCCTCCCCGTCACCTTCGGCACCCGCGGCAACTGCCGCACCGAGCTCATCGACTTCGACATCACCCGCATTAGCCTCCCATACAACACCATCCTCGGGTACCCAGCCCTGGCCAGATTCATGACGGCAACTCACCCTTCCTACAACCTCATGAAGATGCCGGGGAGCACCGGTGTCCTCATTGTGGCCGGTGACACCAAAGAAGCCCTGACAGCCCTCAAACTCGCCTTCAGGGCCGCAGCGGCAGCGCGCCCGGTCGAGGAAGGGGCCTCAGAGGCCCCAGGAGCTGCGTCAGCAAAGAAGAAGCAGTTGTTCTCTCAAGATTGTGGCGAGTCAAAGCAGGTGCTGGTTGATGAAGACGGGGCATCCGACGCCACCTTCACCATAGGCGCCAACCTTCCACCAGATCAAGAAAGGGCATTGGTCGACTTCTTGCGTGAGAACAAGGAGGTGTTCGCCTGGGAACCCAAGGATCTGGTTGGAATCCCGAGGGGGATAATCGAGCACCACCTGAGGATGTGCCCCAACATGCGCCCAGTTGTCGGTGTACAAAACAAGGGGCACGCTTTTGTACCCCTTTACCGGTGCACGGACAGTCGGAGCCGCGCCCACGGCCACACCAAGCAGAGCAGGCAAGGTGAACCGAGGTAAAACCAAAGCCCAAGACAGCGAGAGCAACGCCAAGGCCAAGACCACAAAGAGCAGAGGGACGAAGCAGGTTCCCCCGGCAAGACCCTTGCTGGGGCAGCTCGCCCCACACAAACAGAGCGAGCCACCCTTGAGCCCATTGTCTCCAACATCACGTTGGGCCAGGGCTCGAGAGGCACCTCCATAGTGGCATGCAGATCTTTGTGGAGACAAGGAACACTCAAGATCAGATGAGGATTAGAAGATGACGATCCTCCATAAGATCCTTGCTGAGGAAGGCCACCAAACCCCCGGCGAGGTCCTTGCCAGGTATGATAGTGCGCCACGGCAAGACCCTTGCCGGGCCACCCATAAAGGCCCTCACTGAGGACGCCAGCAGGGCCACTACCAGGCCCGCACCAACCAACTCTCCACCTCCGTTCGCATGCAGCTGCTAGCCGAACCAGCTGGGCAGGCACCTGCGTGGCAACATGCAGCTCCCACGCCAACTCAGCAAGCGCCTGCGTGGCGGCATGCAGATCTTCATGAAGGCTTTGCCACCGCGCCACCTCAGCTCCCTGCCTGCCTACGTGGCGCCGCATGCGTCACTAGCCAGGGCGCGTGTCGAAGCAAGGAGGAGCGGCGACAGACGGGATGGGCCTCGCCCCCGTCCCCGATAAAGAGAGGGGACACCTGTAATACGAGCGATAATCTCATAGCACTGTGCGCCTTTCCACCTCATGTGTGCCACTGTGGCAGCCCCTTTCGACTATAAAAGGAGGCCCATGGCATATTGGAGAGGGATTTGGCCTTTTCGAACCACACACTCACCACAGCTAGTTCAAGAGCTCAAGAACTCTCTGAGATACACCCACCAAAGCAGGACTAGGGTTTTACGCATCCTCGTGGCCCGAACTTGCGTAAATGATCCTCGTGCTGGTTACTAATCCTGCTGTTCTCGCAACCCCGTGCCCCGACAACCTTAGTAGGGGTTCTTGTGATCCCATAGGTGTCATTCCACACCGATATCTTTGGCGCGCCAGGTAGGGGGCGCAATTGTGAGAATCTGGTCTAGTAGCTAACCTAGCGTTTCTTCATCGCCATGGCTCCCAAGAAGAAGACGGCCACGATGATCGGCTCGTCGGGGGCCGAAAGGCCCGTACCACTGCAGGAGAGCAGCGACCCGGTCACGGACCAGACCCGGGCCGCGGTCCATGAGCACCAGCGTCACCCTGGCAGTGAGAGCCTGGCGAGCGGCGTCGTTCGCACGCCCGACGACCGGCCGCACTTCGCCAGATCCAAAGACGGAGCTGGGCCCCTGCAGGCGGCGCGGGGCCCTCCAGGGGTGTCGTTGTGCCACCTCTGGGCGGTGCAGTGACCTCCAAGACACCCACGCCGGCGACCACTGCGCGCTCTTCCCATGGTGTGCGCGACGAACAGCTTCACCATGCCGGCGGCCCTGGGCACCGCCGTGGGAAGAGCCCTGTGCGTCGTTCGTAGGATGAAGGAGTTCAGCATGCCCGCCGAAGTGCTGGAGAAAATGGCGCGCAGCCGCTGGGTCGTGGTGGAACTCCTTCTAACATGATTAGAAGTCGAAGCATGCCACGGTCCACGCAGCTAGCGCCGCAACCCAAGCAAACGGAAGCTTTGGCGTGCGCGCAGCTGCTCCTCGACTTCCCTCCTACCGCAGAGAAGCTCAACGAGTGGAGGGCCACCGTCCAGAGCCTCGTCGCCGTCTCCAACAAAGATGATCCGCGACCAGAGGGGCCCTCGGGGCGGCGCTCCACCGAGCCACCACATGCTGGCGCTGGGAGGACCGGGGGAGATGCGGCCACGGTGCACTCTTCTCCTCCTCGCCAGCCGCCGCGGGCGTCTGCCTGTCGTGACGACGCTTGTGATAACATCTCTATAGCGTCGTCCGACCCATGGACCCACCATGACCAGTGCCAAGTTCTTCGAGAACGAGCTCACGAAGATGCTCGGACCACTATTGAGCAACGGCGTGATACACGCCACCAGTCGGACAAGCGGGCGGGGCCTGCTATGGACCACCCAGCACCGGGGGGCTCCGGCGGCCTACCTTACGAGGTGGGCTGCCCGACCTTTACCCGTGAGCTGTGTCAGTTCCAGTGGCCGTCCCACCGCATGTTCAAGCCCGACCTCGGCGAGAAGTACACTGGCAAGACCCATCCGTCCGAGTTCCTCAGCATCTACACCATCGTGATGCAGGCGGCCGGAGCCCGCGACGACAAGGTGCTTGCCAATTATTTCCCGCTCGCGCTGAAGCCCAATGTTATGTCTTGGTTGATGCACTTGCCGGCGGATTCCATTTCTTCTTGGTCAGATCTGTGCCATGAGTTCGTTGGCGCCTTCACAGGAGGCCATCAAGCTCATGGCCAGGCCAGTGATCTGCATATCATTTCCCAGAAGGAAGGGTAAACCCTGCGCAAGTACATCCAGAGATTCAGCCAGGTGCAGTACAACATCCCCGACGTTCATCCCGCTGTTATGATCAGCGCGTTCCATCAGAACATGCGCAACCGCAAGATGCGCGAAGAGCTGGCGATGACCAAGGTTAAGGATGTGGCCGAGCTCTACATTCTGGCTGACAGATGCGCCCGGGTTAAGGAGGGAAGGAAGTACCTCGGCGAAGACGCCGGTGCGGAAACCGACTCTACCGATGAAGACGCCGCTGCCCCGACGAAGAAGGGTCGGCATCGCAACAGGATACACAAAGGCAAGGCTGTGCTTGCCGTTGAAGGATCTGACGACACCGACGCTGCCAAGAAGGTCAAGGCAGACGACCCCGGCAAGGAGATTGTCGGGTGCACCGCCTGCCGGGCCTTGGCGGCTACCGACAAGCCAGGAAGCTCCGGCAAGCAATACTGCAAGATCCACCGCACCAAGGGCCACGATCTCCAGAACTGCCTACAAGTCGAGCTGCTTGCTGAGAAGCAAAAAGCTGAGTACGAGAGGCGGGACAAGGAGAAGGACTGGGATGGTGTCGAGGGATCCGGCAAGAAGCATGGCGGTCGAGGAGGCCGCCGCGGCAAGGACAACCAGCAAGAGAGGCCCGCCCGGGGCCGTGACAAGAAACAAGAAGACGATGATCACGACGAGGACGACGAGTCCGGTGAGCAAGAGTTCCAGAAGGCTAAGGAGGCCATGTGCATCGATGGCGGCGCCTTGCTGCATACTTCTCACCGCCAGCTCAAGCAGTGGGTGCGTGAGATTACAGCAGCGGAGCCGTCGTTCAACGCTCAAAAGCTGCTGAAGTGGTCCAGCATGCCCCTCATCTTTGACGTCCAGGACCACCATGACCGCACAACCGCGGTCGGGTGTTTGCCATTGTTGGTCTCATCAATGATACGCAACCTCAAGGTGAACAAGATGTTGGTTGACGATGGGGCCGGCCTGAACTTGATCTTGCCTGTCGTGGTCAAAAGATTGCAAATCCCTGATGGAGACCTCGAGGAAACGGGCACGTTTCAAGGGGTCAATCCAGGGAGGAGCCAGCCGAAGGGGGAGGTCACACTGCCCGTGACCTTTGGAGGGGAGTTGAACTACAGGACGAAAATGATCATCTTCGACGTGGCCGAGATCCCCTTGCCCTACAACGGGATCCTTGGCTGCCCGACACTAGCCAAGTTCATGGCGGCATCACACTACGCCTACAATATGCTAAAGATTCCCGGGCCGTTGGCCATCATCTCCGTCCCCTCCGACAAGAAGGACGCGCTGATTTGCGCCGACCAACTCTACCGGGAAGCTATTGCAGCAGCTGCCATCAAGGCACCTACTCCTGCCGGAGAAGGCCCAGGAGGGAAGAAGAAGCCCGACAAGACCTCTCACACCCACTCCGGCAAGCGCACCTCCTCTGAGCGTTGTGCTACCGTCGAGGACGTGCCAGAGAGCTCTACCGGCAAGAACAAGAAATCCAGAGCTGAGCCGCCGCAGACCAAGAAGGTGTCCGTCAGGGAGGATGGCACGGGAGGGGCCTTCACCATAGGCTCCACCCTCGACAACAAATAGGAAGGTGCACTCGTCACCTTCCTGCGGGCGAATGTCGACGTGTTTGCGTGGCAAGCATCTGACGTCCCCGGTATTCCTAGGGAGGTGATTGAGCACCACCTAGTTTTCTGTCCTCATGCGCGGCCCGTCAAGCAGAAGGTCAGAAAGCAGGCTCTGGAGAGACAGGAGTTCATCACAGAGGAGATCAAGAAGTTGGAAGTGGCAGGTTTGGTGAGAGTGCTCCACCCGATGTGGTTGGCCAATCCGGTAGTGGTGCACAAGGCAAATGGGAAGTGGAGGCTGTGTATTGACTACATAGATATCAATAAGGCTTGTCCTAAGGACCCCTTCCCGTTGTCGTGCATCGACCAGATTGTCGACTCCATGGCCGGGTGTGATCTGTTGTCATTCCTCGACACCTACTCGGGCTACCACCAAATCCTCATGACAAGAGAAGATGAAGAGAAGACAACATTCATCAGCCCATGTGGTACGTATTGCTTTTTGCGGATGCCTTTCGGGTTGAAGAGTGATGGCTCGACGTTTGCAAGAGCAGTCCAAATTGGTTTTGAACCCCAGCTCCAAAGAAATATGGAAGCATACACGGATGACATAGTGGTCAAGACCAAAGACGGGGCAACTCTTGTGCAAGATCTGGAAGAGACATTTGCAAACCTGTGCAAGATCAACCTCAAGCTGAACCCTGAGAAGTGTGTCTTCGGTGTTCCGTCCGGAAAGCTTCTCGGGTTCTTTGTCTTGCAACGCAGGATCGAGGAAAACCCAGACAAAATCAAGGCTATTGAGCAGATTGAGGCACCCAAGCGGATCAAGGATGTGTGTCGGCTCACCGGCTGCGTTGCCGCCATGAGCCGATTCATCTCCAAGTCCGCCGAGCGCGCCCTTCCTTTCTTCAAAATCTTGAAGAAGGCAGGTCCAATGGAGTGGACCCCAGAAGCAGAGGCAGCATTGCAGGATCTAAAGAAATACCTTTCCTCCACGCCAATACTTGTTGCGCCTAAACCACAAGAGTCGTTGCTGCTGTATTTGGAGGCGACGAATCAAGTGGTCAGCGCCGCATTGGTGGCACAAAGGGAGGTCGATGAGGAGGCAGTGACAGCGATAGAACGAGCAGATGGCAAGCCAAAGATTCCCTCGGTAGGGCCTGGTGCCAGCAAGGCGAGGCCCATGGCAGAGTCTGATGCCACCAAGGCAGTGCCCGCGCAGTCGAGTGAGGTGGTGCAGACGAAGAAGATGATGCAGTACCCAGTTTACTTTGTCAGCTCCCTCTTCAGGGAGCTAGATCGAGGTACTCCGGTGTGCAGAAATTGCTCTTCGGCCTCCTTATGGCCTCGAGGAAGCTCCGTCATTACTTCCAAACCCATGAGATCACTGTCGTCACCCGCCTCCCGTTGCAACGGATACTGCATAACCCAGATGCAACCGGAAGGATTGTGGAATGGGCCTTGGAGTTATCAAGTTTCGATTTGAAGTTTGAAAGTACCTCGACAATCCAGAGTAGAGTTTTGGCGGAGTTCATTGCAGAATGGACCTCAACGCCTGGCGAAGAAGTCCAGGAGACCACTCTACCCGGCAAGGAAGCAGACCGCGACTGGATCATGTACTTTGATGGGGCTTTCTCGCTGCAAGGCGCCGGTGCCGGTGTGCTTCTCGTCGCACCCACCAGAGAACACCTCATGTATGTGATCCAGGTAAACTTCCCCAGGGAGATGTCCACCAACAACACTGCTGAGTACGAGGGATTGCTCGCCGGTCTCAGGATCGCGGCTGACCTCAGGGTTAAGAAGCTCATCGTCAGCGGTGACTCGTAGCTTGTTGTTAGGTAGGTCAACAAGGATTACCAGAGCCCATTGATGGAGGCCTACGTAGATGAGGTGAGAAAGCTGGAGGAGCGCTTTGATAGCATCCAAGCGGAGCACGTCCCCCGAGCGGAGAATGACATCGCCGATTACCTATCAAAGCGTGTTGCATTCAAGCTACCTGTGGAGCCGGGTACCTTTTTACTCCGTTTAACTCAGCCATCCATCGAACCATCAATAGAGCAAAACAAGCGGAGGAAATCAGGTCCCTACAAGTATCTTCCCGCCGAGCCCCCTGGGACGACCGGCAAAGATGTTGCCATGCACACTGAGCCTGCCCAAGAGCAACTGGCTCCGGCAGGGCGTTAAGCCCTGACCATAGAGACAGCCGCTCCCATGGCGGAAGAGATGCCTTTGGTCCTTGCCGTTGAGCCCCAGGCTCCGGCATGGGTGCAGCATACCGTCCAATTCCTCCAAACAGGGGAGCTTCCTGAGGAGCAGGAAGAAGCGGAGAAAGTAGCCCGTCGGTCCGCCGTGTACCAGTTCGTTGATGATGTCCTGTATAGGAGAAGGCCGAACGGTGTGAAATTGAAGTGCATCCCCCGGGAGGAAGGACTGGAGCTGTTGGCAGAGATACATGGAGGCAAATGTGGCTCCCACATAGGGTCAAGGGCCCTTGCCGGCAAGGCGTTCCAGCAAGGTTTCTTCTGGCCCACCGCCCTCCAAGATGCGACGGCACTAGTAACCAAGTGTGAAGCATGTCAGTTCCATTTAAAGAAGCTTCATCAACCAGATCAAGCCCTTCAAAAAATCCCTCTCTCCTGGACATTCTCGGTCTGGGTGCTCGATATACTGGGCCCTTTCCCCCGCACTGTCGGGGGCTTTGAGTACTTGCACATTGCAATCGACAAGTTCACAAAGTGGCCGGAAGTGGAAGAGTGAGAAAGGTGACTGCTCAATCAGCCGTCAAGTTCTTCAAGGGACTGGACTGCCGTTTTGGTGTGCGAAATAGAGTCATCACCGACAACGGCATGTAGTTCACAAGCCACACCTTCATGCAATACGTTCAAGACCTCGGTAGCAAGGTTTGTTTTGCTTCTGTGGCACACCCAAGGAGAAAAGGCCAAGCAGAGAGGGCAAATGCTGAAGTGTTGCGAGGCCTGAGAACGAAGACCTTTGACAAGTTGCACAAGAGTGGAAGGCGCTGGATTGATGAGTTGCTGACGGTTCTTTGGTTGACCAGGACCACGCCAAATCAAGCCACCGGACAGACACCCATTGCCCTAGTATATGGGGCGGAGGCAGTTCTCCCCATGGAACTCATATACGGGTCACCTCGAGTGATCGCTTATGATGAGCTTGAGCAAGAGCAGTTGCGGCAAGATGACACAATGCTCCTTGAGGAAGATCATCTTCGGGCGGCTGTGAGAGCAGCACGCTACCAGCAAGCCCTGCGCCGCTACCATAGCCGCAAGGTTCATGCCCGAAGCTTTGAGGAAGGCGACCTTGTTCTTTGACGCGTCCAGTCGGCCAAGAATTCCAACAAGTTGACGCCAAAATGGGAAGGCCCTTATCGGGTAATACGAGTCACCAGGCCCGCCGCAGTCCGCCTGGAGAATGAAGACGTTGTCCCAGTGAGCAACTCCTGGAACATCGAGCATCTTCGCAAGTTTTACCCATAAGGCGCGGATTGCTGTGCCTCCCGGCAAGCCACCTTTTGTACAAGCTTTGCCGGCAAGGCATATAACCCTCTGTACAAAGCCAGACGCAGACCCTAAGCATAAATAAATGAAGCGCTGGCGCCTAAGTTATAGCATGCATGCTAGGTCGAGTCTCTTCCTTGGTTAGGGTTGATAGTGCTTAGCGGCGACTAACCCCTAGCCTAGAGGTCGAGTGTGCGTCTATCTGTTTCTTTTCTGTCCTCCTTTGGTTCGCAGGGCACATGAGCATTTTTGTTGAGCTACTTGGAAGAAAGGAAATGGACCTGCGTCCCGACCCCGGCATACCAGAGTTGTCGGGGTCTGCAAGCACAAGGATCCAACCGCGGCAAGACAAGGTTGCCGGGGGCTGCAGATCCAGATAAGTCTTACATCCTCTATCATGCATTTTGGAACGAAACTAGGATATGTGAAACCTCATTTTATTTCTAGGCCATCGTGCTCCCCTTTTCTATACCCAAGGATTATCTCCTGGGCCCGGATTTGGTTGTAGTCACGGTGGCAAGGGAGTAGAACGATGAGCCTAAGCCCGCTTCATCCCTGCCTCCACCAAGGGCGTGAGAATGGTCGAGCGAAGTTGGGGGACGGCAAGACCTGTTGCTGGGTGAAAACGTTTATCTTAAATTGTAACAAGGATTCGCTCCTTGTCGCGGGGTCTACCCATGAACGAAAAACCCGGCAAACATCCCTTTTTCATTAAAAGCATCCCACACAGGTACAGTCCGTACGGAATGAAAAACATGAACAAGGGGGATTACAAGCTTTAAATTTAACAAGGCCCGAAGGCTTACAGATTAAAAAAGAGATAAGATGCCTGTGATCCCTTTCTTGTCCCTCTCCTCGGGAGGTAGGTCAAGGAGGCAAAATGGCAAAAGGGGCACCTAGGCGAGCTACGAGCAGCAGAAACCACCAAGAGAACACCTCGGTGGCCGCCCATGGGTGGGCCGGTGATGACGGTGCCGAGAAAGGAGCTGGAAGACGAGGCGGCAGGACCGGCAATACGCGATGAAGGAGTCGGTGCCCGCATACTCCGAGTTCACGGCCTTGCCGCCCACCCTCTTCCTCTTCTGCAGCCTCCCAACGCCAGCCGCCCAAGGAGACGGACCCGAGAAGTTCAAGGAGCTGGCCACGCCCCCGGCAAAACTCTGCCGGAGGAGCGACCAGGTGGAGATGCTGCTGTTGCCGCACCCGCCCAGGCGCGGGGCGTCCGACGCCTAGTCGGACTCATCCCTGTCATCTGCCCTGCTGTCCTCCTCACCACTTCCACTCGAGGAAGGGCTTCCATTGTCGGAATCTCCGTCGGAGGAGCTCTCCACGCAGCACTTCAGGCGAGTCCCGAAGTCTTCGAAGACCTTGATGGAGAGCAGGCCATCCTCCATTAATTTGAAGTAGAGGACAAGCCCCACCGTCAGGCCATGGATGCGAGCAAACATCTTCCATCCACGACGGAGGTACATGACCCGAGGAGCCGGGAAGTTGATGTCGGCCCGCGTGCCCCCATTCCCACAGCCCCTCATGTGCAATCTGAGGGATTGGGGCGGGTCGCGCTCCATCTCCTGAGCAAACAGGGCGGGAAGACAAAGACGGCAAAGCGGAGGCCGGTGCAGCCTGACGAAGAACTCGTGGGGCTGGTCTCCAGCATGGCCTTCCATCGGAAAAGGCATCATTGGCGGGGGCGAAGCCGGCGTGCCGCCCTGTCCTCCTCTTCCCCGAGCACTACGACCTATGCCTCGGCCTCGCCCACGGCCTCGCCGCCTCCCCCTTCCCCTCGCCGCCGGTTCCACCACCGTGGGCTCAGGAGGGGGAGGGACGCGCTGTCGAGCAGCGACCCTCGCCGCCACCAACAAAGGACCATGATTCGTTTCCTCCATGGCAAGTGAAAGGAAGAAGCGGAAGCAGGAGTAGATAGATGACAGAAGAGTGCGGGATGCCATTCCCCCCATTTCCCCCTCCTTAAAAAGGGGCAGGGTCGGGGCTCGGCCGCCTCGCTGGGCCAATCTAGCCACCAGAGGCGCGGGGAATCAAGACTGACCCGCTGCCCCAACCTGCGATGGCCCAGTTTCCCGTCTCCACCGCTTGCCACCCCAAGCCCATGGAGGACGCGTGGCAAACATGCAGAATCAAGGGCATGGGTGAAGCGACCTCTCCCCACCCCATGATCGTGGGGTGTGGACGCTTTGAAGACCGCAACCCGACCCCGTGCAGTAAATAAGCCGTGCCTCCATGCCTCCCTCCTTTTCATGGGGAAGGAGCGAGCTGCCAATTTACTGCAATGTGACGCATGCGTGCAGGAACCGCCCCACACATGACGCCCACCACGTCACGCGCGCCCCTCCACGCCACGCCACGCCGCGCGCGGGTCGTGGGAAGCGCAGCGTGCGAAAAGTTTTACCGCGGTAAAAACCTCCCCTTGCTCACACACCAGTTTGGGCCTGGCCCAACAACGTGTCGCGCTTATGTATGGCCCAGGCCCGGGGGCTCCTGTCGGTGTACAAAAGAAGGGGCGTGATTTTGTACCCCTTTACCGGTGCACGGACAGTCGGAGCCGCGCCCGCGGCAACACCAAGCAGAGCAGGGGAGGTGAACTGAGGTAAAACTGAAGCCCAAGATAGCCAGAGCAACGCCAAGGCCAAGACCACAAAGAGCAGAGAGACGGAGAAGGTTCCCCCGGCAAGACCCTTGTCGGGGCAGCTCGCCCCACACCAACAGAGCAAGCCACCCTTGAGCCCACAGTCTCCAACATCACGTTGGGCCATGGCTCGGGAGGCACCTCCATAGTGGCATGCAGATCTTTGTGGAGACAAGGAACACTCAAGATCAGATAAGGATTAGAAGACGACGATCCTCGGCAAGATCCATGCTGAGGAAGGCCACCAGACCCCCGGCAAGGTCCTTGCCGGGGACGACAGCGCACCACGGCAAGACCCTTGTCGGGCCACCCGGCAAGGCCGTCACCGAGGACGCCAGCAGGGCCACTACCAGGCCCGCGCCAACCAAGTCTCCACCACCGTTCGCATGCAGCTGCCAGCCCAACCAGCTGGGCAGGCACCTATGTGGCAACATGCACCTCCCAGGCCAACTCAGCAAGCGCCTGCATGGCAGCATGCAGATCTTCGTGAAGGCTTTGCCACCGTGCCACCTCAGCTGCCTACCTGCCTACGTGGCGCCGCATGCGTCACTAGCTAGGGCGCGTATCGAAGCAAGGAGGAGTGGCGATGGACGGGACGGGCCTTGCCCCCATCCCCGATAAAGTTAGAGGACACCTAAGCTACACATTAAATGTGTCTTCTCCTGTAATACGAGTGATAAGCTCATAGCACCGTGCGCCTTTCCACCTCTTTTGTGCCATTGTGGCAGCCCCTTTCGACTATAAATGGAGGCCCATGGCATACTGGAGAGGGATTCTGCCTTTTCGAACCACACACTCACCACTGTCGGTTCGAGAGATCAAGAATTCTCTAAGATACACCCACCAAAGCAGGACTAGGGTTTTATGCATCCTCGCGGCCCGAACCTTGGTAAACGATCCTCGTGCTGGTTACTAATCATGCTCTTCTCGCAACCCCACGCCCTGGCAACCGTAGTAGGGGTTCTTGTGATCCCATAGGTGTCGTTCCACACCGACACCAGTGAAGCAGAAGGCACGGCGGCAATCCATGTGATAGAGGCTAAGGTGTCCCGATGTTTCGATGAGATGGTGGCTATCGTTTTTTGTGGGAGTCGACCTTCACGATCCGACTACGAACGTGCGAGACGTCACGCCTTAGCAATCGCTAAACCAACTTCCGAGGGTTACTGACCACGCCAGAGCACGATCAACCTGACCACGAGGGTCTGTTTCCTGCGAGCAAACGAATAACAAGCAAGAAACTGAGATTGCAATCGGGATATTGCGAATATAAGATGAAAGCTTTATTGATCAAGGTGGGGTTCTGTGACGTCTTGGTCTGGTCGTTGGACACAAACGAAGTACGCGAAGTTGCAGCTATGGCGAACTTTTAATCTAAACAAAACCCAAAGTCTAAACGACGCCCTAAGGGCTGTATATATGGAGGAAGAGGGGGGAATTTCGTGGCCCTTGAGGGTGGGGTCCAAAACCAACCCTAACTCTTGTTTCCCCACACATATGGACTCTAAAAATAGCCTATACTTAAGTATTTCGAAATTACATGGGCCTGGCCCATTAATAAGGTGACGCAGCACCTAGAATAGCCTATGGACGAATATTATGAAGTGGCATCTTGTATATTTCGTCCAAGGCTTCATGCACTCCTTATGGCGGCTTCAAAGTCCTGAAATCATCACTTGTAACTCCGTTCTTGATCCCCTTGCGCATGCCATCAACTCCATGCGTGTTCTTGCTCCAATGTTCATCCTTCTCCAAGCTAGGCCCTTCATTTGTAAGCAAAACAAATGTATCCAATTTAGGCAGCATCATAATCTTATGAACATTAGAATCATTACTAAGAAACGAAAGTACCTGGTAATTTAATTGGCGTGCGTGAGCTCTAATAATTGGTCCAGTATATGTAACAGTAGGGGTTGTGGGTGTAACAATGGTATTGATGTCCTCATCACCATGGAGAAGCAGTCTTTCATCGTCCAGGAAACCCACAAACTACAAGAAGCTGGTGTCATTCGGGAGGTGTAGTACCCGGAATGGTTGGCCAACCCGGTCATCGTCCCCAAGAAAGGAGGGAAGGAATGCATGTGCGTCCACTTCACCAACCTCAATAAGGCTTGCCCTCAAGACCCCTTTCCGCTCCCGTGCATCGATCACATCATCGACTCCACCGCCGAGTGTGACTTGTTGTGCTTCCTGTATGCCTTCTCGGGTTATCATCAAATCAAGATGGCGGTACAAGATGTTGAGAAGACGGCCTTCCTGACCCCATGCGGGTGTACTGCTATACCTGCATGCCATTTGGCTTGCGCAACGCTGGGGCAACCTTCCAGCGGCTAATGCACATTGCCCTAGGCTAGCAGCTCGGGAGGAACGCCGAGGCATATGTCGATGACATAGTACTGAAGTCTTGGGAGGCAAGGACCCTTGTCAAGGACCTAGAGGAAACATTTGCCAGTCTGCGCATGGTGGATCTATGGCTTAACCTAGAGAAATGCGTGTTTGGCATCCCCTCCGACAAGCTGCTAGGTTTTCTGGTGTCACACAGGGGAATCGAGGCAAATCGAGAGACGGTCAAGGCCATAGAAGAGATGAGCCTGCCATTGACTCTCAAGGAGATGCAAAAACTGGCGAGCTGTGTAACCTCGCTGGGGCGCTTCATCTCCAAGCTAGGGGAGCGTGCCCTCCCGTTCTTCAAGCTAATGAAAAGGAAGGGCCTGTTCGAGTGGACTACAGAGGCTGACGCGGCATTTCAACATCTCAAGAAATACCTCACCAGCCCGCAAGTGATGGTAGCACCACGTCCTCTGGAGCCCCTGCTGTTATACCTGGCCGCCATGCCTCACTTAGCCAGCACCGCACTGGTGGTTGTCCGAGAAGGGTGTAAGTACGGGGGCCCGCCAAGCGACACCGCGCGCCCGCCAAGACCACGTGACTCCAGAACAACACCGCTAAAGCCTCGACAGCGTCAATGGATGACTAGGCCCCGCAGGACGACGCTACTGAGGCTGCAGCTGCCCCAACAAGCGACCAAGCTCCTGAGGCCCCCCAGCCTCAGGAGGTGCAAGACTCCACCAACACTTACGCCCTTGTCGAGCACCTGGTGTACTTCGTCAGCACGGTACTACATGACACGCGGGCGCACTACCCCATGTCGCAGAAGCTCTTGCTCGCACTCCTCGTCACCTCTCGCAAGCTACAACACTACTTCCAAGGCCACCCCATCAAGGTCGTCTCAGCTTACCCCCTGGACAGAGTGCTCCGGAGCCCCAATGCTATGGGGGGAGACGCTCGGTGGAACATCGAGCTGCAAGCGTTCCAGTTGGAGTTCAGCACCACCAAAGTCATCAAGGGTGTCGCGCTCGCTGACTTCATGGTGGAATCGACCGACGCTCCAGGCCCCGAAGCAGGCGAGGACTACACACTCTCACCTGGAAGCGAGGCGCCAGACGACTGGGTCATGTACTTCGACAGCGCCTTCACACATCAGGGCGCGGGGGCTGGAGCCGTGCTCATCTCACCCACCCAGGACAAGCTCTGCTACGCCGTGCAGCTCTGCTTTTAGCAGGGCAAGAAGGACTCCAACAACATCATGGAGTACGAATGCTTGATCACCAGTCTCAGGGCTGCGGCGGCCTTTGGACTGAAGCGCCTGACCATCAAGAGCGACTCTCAGCTCCTCATCAATTTCTCCAACAAAGTATACGAGCCAGAGGACAAGCACATGGAGGCATACCTTGTGGAGGTACGCAAAATTGAAAAACAATTCTTGGGTCTTGAACTACAGTATATGTCGCGTGGCACAAAACCAGGAAGCAGATGACATCGCCAAGAGGGCGTCCCGGCGCCTGCCTTAAGAGCCCGACGTCTTTAAGGAGTAGTTCTTCAAGCCGTCTGCGACCCCGCTCGCAGCAGCCCCAGCACCGCCTCGCGAGGACCTCCCTCAGGCCCATCCATCGGGTGCCCCAGCTCGTGGCCCGACCTCAGGAGCCCGCCTCCTTCTTACGCTGGAACCTCGGGAGGGATGTTGGACCGAAGAGTTCAAGGCGTATCTGCTTTAGGGGACCCTGCCGGAGAAGGAGGAGGACACGGAGCGTGTGGCTCGACAGGCCACTGCCTACTGCATCCGGGACGGTGAGCTCTATGGGAAACGACGAAATGCTGTTTCTCTACGATGCATCTCCAGGGAGCAGGGACAGGAGCTACTGGCCGACATACACGGCGGGGACTACGGGCATCACTCGTCATTACCCACCCTCATGGGCAAGGCATTCTGTAGCGGGTTCTATTGGCCCACAACGCTCAATGATGCCACCGAGCTGGTGAGATTTTGTGAAGCGTACCAATTCCACGCCAAGCAGATCCACCAGCCTGCTCAGGGCCTCCAGACCATTCCGCTCACATGGCCGTTCATGGTCTGGGGGCTGGACATTTTGGGACCATTCCCACGAGCGCCCGGGGATTACCGCTACCTCTACGTCTCCATCAACAAGTTCACCAAGTGGGCGGAGGTGGCAGCCGTCCGCACCATCCCGTCGGCTTGGCAGTCAAGTTCATCAAGGGCCTCGTGAGCCGCTTTGGGGTCCCTAATCGTATCATCACTTACAACGGCTCATAGTTCACTAGCAACCTCTTCCAAACATATTGTTCTAACCTTGGAACGCAGATATGCTACGCCTCAGTGGCACACCCCAGGAGCAACGGCCAAGCTAAGTGTGCCAACACGGAGGTCTTGAGAGGCCTCAAGCCAAGAACCTTCAAGAAGAAGCTCGAGGCATGCTGCAGGGGCTAGCTCGACGAGCTCGAGTCCGTGTTGTGGTCCATCCGCAACACTGCCACCAAGACGATGGGCGAGACTCCATTCTTCCTCGTCTACGGAGCCGAAGCGGTTCTCCCTCACGAGGTCAAGCATCGCTTCGCGTGGGTCTTTCCATTTGACGAGGCACGCCAGCACGCCATGCGGGGGATGGACCTGGTGCTAGGGGGAACATCGACGTTAAGCCTCGCTCTGGGTGGCAAGGTACCAGCATGCGCTGTAGCGGTACCACGGCCGCAACGTCCACTCTAGGACGCTCGAGGTGGTGATCTCATCCTGAGGCAGGTGCTCTCCAGGGAGGGGCTGCATAAGCTCTCACCCATGCGGGAGGGCCCGTTTAGGATTCCCCGCGTCTCCAGGCCTGGAGACGCAGGACAGGATCCCCATCCAAACCGCCTGCAACATCCAGCACCTTCGAAAGTTCTACCCATGAAGCAAGGCCCAGTGCCTGTGAAGGTCTCCGCTCGTGACACTCTCACGTAATAATGAGTGGGGCTGTACATGCTCCGGAGTCTCCGGAGAGCCGCCCTCGGGCCTTGGGGGCTCCCTCCCATGTCCTAGTGGCATCACTTAGCTCCGCACTGGTGAGAAGACTAGTCTAGGTGCCGGACATGGATGTTCATTTGCTTGCTTTCTGTAGTTGGTTTGCCCCCTTTCTTTTAGTTGAATTTGGAGTTCTCGCATTTTGATTGCCAAGTTGGATTTCCCCTTCGTCTCCCCTCTTGCCCTTCGGTCTTGGGCTAGGAGGAGCGGCAGTTGCCCGTCGCTCTTCCTCGCACGTCTCGCGCGCGGGGGCTGGGTGGGTGTGTGCGTGCGCGTCGGGCCCGCCCTGCACTGCAAACACTGTCGACATCCTGGGAACGGGGGTCCCCATACTTGCCTGCCCGCAGCCCACGGCGTGGCTCCACCAGCGGGCCTATACGGCCCAACTTCACCAGCAAACACTCAAGACCCCCGCGAGGGACCAAGCCTCGCGAGATGGATGACACAAGACCTCCTCGGGGGCGGCCTCACTAGGCTAGCTCGTGAGGGGCGGAGAGATCAAGGCGAGGGGCACCTTGCGAGGTTTCTGTGACGCAAGCCGTGACGACCAAGGCCAGGTGGGCACCAAGCGGGCACTAGCGCACACAGTGTCCTCATTTCCTCTTTGGTGCTAAAGGGGCAGGCGTAGGCGAGGAGTCCCGAGGCATCAGGAAAAGGTTTCCATATTGGTGCAACAAGACCAAGACCAGCAGGACGGCAGGACGGAGGTCACCGTGGAGCCCAGGACAGCGTCACCACCAGAGCCTTTGGCAGGCAAAGACCACCTTTTGTCAGGATAACTTGTACTAGTTGTCTCCCTTCAAATTTGGCCATTGTTGGATCCCTTCCCGCCTACATTTGGGAAGAGGACCAGGGCCTCTATAAATAGGACTAGCCACAGTAGAAGGCAACTCATCTTGGATCGGATCCATTCCATTCCATCCTCAACCACACAAGCTCATCAAGCCCAAAGAACACCTCTCCTGAGGAGGCTGTTCTTCCCTTGTACTTGTTCATCCTCAGCCCAAGAGGCAATCCACCACACCACACTGGAGTATGGTATTACACCACATCGGTGGCCCGAACCAGTATAAACCATGTGTCCCTTGTTCTTCGAGTTCGATGTGATGAGCCTTGGGATCGTGGGGAGTGGGTGAGCTAGGGAAGGGAGAGATCTTCGTGCGCACCCTAGTGTTCAAACCTTGAGGGTTTTGCCGGAACCCGAAATCCGACATTTGGTGCGCCGGGTAGGGGTGCGCTGAGGTTTTCTTCCCCATCGACCGATCCACCGTCACCGCGCATCTCCGATGTCTGACGATCCGAGGGACCAAGCCGACCGCTGGGCGGCATGGCCAGCTCGAGCACCTCCATCTGTTCCAGAAGACCTCAACTCCACACTCCGGGCGGCCCGCGTGCTGCCCAACGCTCCTGGACGCAGGCAGCGCGGATCGACGTCCGCCGCCCTCACGCCGCGGTGCACGCGGGCCGCCGCAAGATCCACGAGCTACGCAGGAGCGACGGCGCCACAAACCCGATGGGAATAGTTCAACATGCGAGCCACACTCGTGGTGGCGCGAGAGCTGCTGCGGTGCCGGCTGATGGAGAGCTGCCGCGACGCGCTGCTGGAATGCGTCCCCGAGCTATTGGATGCTGCGGCCAGAGGTATGATACGTCTCCAACGTATCAATAATTTTTTATTGTTCCATGCTATTATATTATCTCTTTTGGATGTTAATGGGCTTTATTTTACACTTTTATATTATTTTTGGGACTAACCTATTAACTCAAGGCCCAGTGCAAATTGTTGTTTTTTTTTGCCTATTTTAGTGTTTCGCAGAAAAAGAATATCAAACGGAGTCCAAATGGAATGAACGTTCGAGAGCGCGATTTCTGGAACAAACGTGATCCAGAGGACTTGGAGTGGATGTCAAGCAACCAACAAGGAGGCCACAAGACAGGGGGCACGCATACCCCCCTGGGCGCGCCCTCCCCCTCATGGGCCCCTCGAGGCTCCACCGACCTACTTCTTCCTCCTATATATACATACGTACCCTGAAAACATCCAGGAGCACCACGAAAACCTATTTCCACCACCGCAACCTTATGTACCCAAGAGATCCCATCTTGGGGCCTTTTCCGGAGCTCCGCCGGAGGGGGCATTGATCACGGAGGGCCTCTACATCAACTCCATGGCCCCTCCAATGACGTGTGAGTAGTTTACCTCAGACCTTCGGGAACATAGCTATTAGCTAGATGGCTTCTTCTCTCTCTTTGGATCTCAATACAAAGTTCTCCTCGATTCTCTTGGAGATCTATTCGATGTAATTCTTTTTGCGGTGTGTTTGCCGAGATCCAATGAATTGTGGGTTTATGATCAAGATTATCTATGAACAATATCTGAATCTTCTCTTAATTCTTTTATGTATGATTGGTTATCTTTGCAAGTCTCTTCGAATTATAAGTTTGGTTTGGCCTACTAGATTGATCTTTCTTGCAATGGGAGAAGTGCTTAGCTTTGGGTTCAATCTTGCGGTGCTCGATCCCAGTGACAAAAAGGGAAACGACATGTATTGTATTTTTGCCATGGAGGATAAAAGGATGGGGTTTATATCATATTGCACGAGTTTATCCCTCTACATCATGTCATCTTGCTTAAAGCGTTAGTTTGTTCTTATGAACTTAATACTCTAGATGCATGCTGGATAGTGGTCGATGTGTGGAGTAATAGTAGTAGATGCAGGCAGGAGTTGGTGTACTTGTCACGGACGTGATGCCTATATAGATGATCATACCTAGATATTCTCATAATTATTCTCTTTTCTATAAATTTCTTGACAGTAATTTGTTCACCACCGTAATACATATGCTATCTTGAGAGAAGCCACTAGTGAAACCTATGGCCCCCGGGTCTATTCTCCATCATATAAGTTTCCGATCTATTTTATCTTGCAATCTTTACTTTCAATCTATATCATAAAAATACCAAAAATATTTATCTTATTATCATTATCTCTATCAGATCTCATTCTTGCAAGTGGCCGTGAAGGGATTGACAACCCTTTTATCGCGTTGGTTGCGAAGTTCTTATTTGTTTGTGTAGGTACGAGGTGACTCACACGTGGTCTCCTACTGGATTGATACCTTGGTTCTAAAAAACTGAGGGAAATACTTACACTGCTTTGCTGCATCACCCTTTCCTCTTCAAGGGAAAACCAACGCATGCTCAAGAGGTAGCAAGAAGGATTTCTGGCGCCGGTGTCGGGGAGTCTACGCACAAGTCAAGACATACCAAGTACCCATCACAAACTCTTATCCCTCACATTACATTATTTGCCATTTGCCTCTCTTTTCCTCTCCCCCACTTAACCCTTGCTGTTTTATTTTCCCTTTTTCCGTTAGCCTTCTTCACGTATGTATCTTTATTTGTGTTTCCATGTGCCTTCTATTTTCTTGCATCTTTGCTTGCTAAAAATCTATTGATATGGATCCACTTAAAGTGTTCTACTTGGATTATTTGTTTGATCCTTATGTGCTCGTGCTGAAACCCCAACTAGCCTAGTTGATGGGAAATCTTTAGATGAGCATGCTCATTTTGCGCGTCACCATTTTTCTGAAAAAGGGAGACTCTTATGGGATCAAATAAATGGATTGCTATGTTATGATTGGAATTTGTGAAATTTGTGATCTTATTTGTTGCTCTAAGAACCCTAAAAAACAGCTCCCCTACCTATGTGAGTTTAATGATAATGAAATCTTATCTTCTTATGCAAAGGGTGTTTATAGTTACTACGATATCGAACAAATTGAAGAATTTGTTGCTTTTAAGGGTGCATATGAAGTTGCTTCTTTGATTGAAAAGTATGATATTACTCTCTATGAATCTGAAAATTTTGACATACTTAAATATTGCTATGAAAATTATGCTCATAATGTCTATGTCAAAGAATTTATTGAAAGAATGACCATTCCTTCGGAAGAAAATAATGATATGCATGAATCTATAGATAATTATGATTCCGATGATTTGATTGAAATATCCCTTGATGAACATGATGCTTGCTATTGTTGTGTCCATGATGCCAATATTTATGAAAATGAATTTTCCATAGTTCCTTATGTTAAACATGAGATCGTTGCTATTGCATCCATACTTGATAGTTCCTTCGATGAAAAGCATGATTGCAATGATATTATTATAAATTCTCTTAATGTAAATTGTGTTAATGATATGCAAAACCTCAAGCTTGGGGATGCTAGTTTTGCTATGACTACTATTTGTTGCAATGATCATGATTGGGGTGATTCTTCTTTTGATCTTGAAAATTTATTTAAGCCCCATGATGAATATGAGATTGATAATAGTGTTTGCAATATTATTGAAAGTGGGTTTGGAAGAGTTTCAACTTTAGATCCCACATATTTGGAGCATGTTCAATCTTATGATAAAAGTGTGTTTGGAGAGGTCATGACTTTAGTTAATTTTAATCCCACTATTTTGGAAGAGTGTCAACTTTGCATACATGTGGATCGTGTTAAGAATATGTTTTGTGATAGCTATATTGTTGAATTTTCTTATGATCCCACATGTAATTATTATGAGAGAGGAAAATATGGTTGTAGAAATTTTCATGTCACTAAATTACCTTCCGTTATGTTGAGATTGCTATTGTTTCTTTCCGCTTCCTAGGATATGCTAGTTTTTGCTTGCCTTGATAATTTGTTTGACTATAAGATGCCTATGCATAGGAAGTATGTTAGACTTATATGTGTTTGTCACGTGTTCTATGATTCTCCCTTTGTGATTCAATTCTTGTCTTTCATGTGAGCATCATTGAAATCTTTATGCCTAGCTAGGGGCGTCAAATGATAGCGCTTGTTGGGAAGCAACCCAATTTTATTTTTGTTCCTCGATTTTTATTCATGTTTACTAGTAAATAATTTATCTAGACTCTGTTTTGATTGTGTTTTTTTGTGTTTAATTAGTGTTTGTGCCAAGTAGAACCGTTGGGAAGACTTTGGGAAAGTCTTTTTGATCTTGCTGTAAAAAACAGAAACTTTAGCGCTCACGAGAATTGTTGCCATTGTTTACTGGAGAGTGATATTAAGTTAATTATTTTTTCATATGATTAATAGATAATTTACGCAAGTGCAGAAATTTATTTTAGAATTTTTGGGGTTCCATAAGTATTCGAAACCTACAGATTACTACAGACTGTTCTGTTTTCGACAGATTCTTTTTTTCGTGTGTTGTTTGCTTATTTTGATGAATCTATGGCTACTAAAAGAGTTTATGAACCATAGAAAAGTTGGAATACAGTAGGTTTAACACCAATATAAATAAAGAATGAGTTCATTACAGTACCTTGAATTGGTGGTTTGTTTTCTTTTACTAACGGAGCTCACGGAAATTTTCTTTTAAGTTTTGTGTTGTGAAGTTTTCAAGTTTTGGGTAAAGATTTGATGGATTATGGAACAAGGAGTGGGAAGAGCCTAGGCTTGGGGATTCCCAAGGAAACCCAAGGTAAAATACAAGGACAACCAAAAGCCTAAGCTTGGGGATGCCCCGGAAGGCATCCCCTCTTTCGTCTTCGTACATCGGTAACTTTACTTGGAGCTATATTTTTATTCACCACATGATATGTATTTTGCTTGGAGCGTCTTGTATGAATTGAATCTTTTCTTTTTAGTTTACCACAATCATCCTTGCTGTACACACCTTTTGGGAGATACACACATGAATTGGAATTTATTAGAATACTCTATGTGCTTCACTTATATCTTTTGAGTTGGATAATTTTTGCTGTAGTGCTTCGCTTATATCTTTTAGAGCACGGCGGTGGTTCTATTTTATAGAAATAATTGATCTCTCATGCTTTACTTATATCATTTTGAGAGTCCTTTAGAACAGCATGGTAATTCACTTTGGTTATGAATTTTAAATGCTAAGAGAAGTTGGATGCTTGATAGATTGTTTTGAGATATAAAGGTGGTAATATTAGAGGTGTGCTAGTTGAGTAATTGTGAAATTTATGTATACTTATGTTGAAGTTGGAAAGTCCTGTAGCATGCACGTATGGTAAACGTTATGTGAAAAATTCGAAGCATGGGGGTGTTCTTTGATTGCTTTCCTTATGTGTGGCGGTCGGGGACGAGCGATGGTCTTTTCCTACCAATCTATCCCCCTAGGAGCATGCGCGTAGTGCTTGGTTTTGATGACTTGTGGATTTTTGCAATAAGTATGTGAGTTCTTTATGACTAATGTTGAGTCCATGGATTATATGCACTCTCACCCTTCCATCATTGCTAGCCTCTTCGGTACCGTGCAATGCCCTTTCTCACCTTGAGAGTTCGTGCAAACTTCGCCGGTGCATCCAAACCCCGTGATATGATACGCTCTGTCACACATAAGCCTCCATATATCTTCCTCCAAACAACCACCATACCTACCAATTATGGCATTTCCATAGCCATTCCGAGATATATTGCCATGCAACTTTCCACTGTTCCATTTATTATGACACGCATCATCGTTGTCATATTGCTTTGCATGATCATGTAGTTGACATCGTATTTGTGGCTAGGCCACCATGCTTAATTTTTCATACATGTCACTCTTGATTCATCGCAATCCCGATACACCGCCGGAGGCATTCACATAGAGTCATATTTTGTTCTAAGTATAAAGTTGTAATTCTTGAGTTGTAAGAAAATAAAAGTGTGATGATCATCATTAGAGCATTGTCCCATGTGAGGAAAAGATGATCGAGACTATGATTCCCCCACATGTCGGTATGAGACTCCGGATGAATAAATAAATAAAAAAAGAGGCCAAAAAAAGAAGGACCAAAAAAAGAGAGAGAGAGAGAGAATGAGAGAAAAAGAGAGAAGGGACAATGTTACTATCCTGTTTCCACACTTTTGCTTCAAAGTAGCACCACGATCTTCATGATGAGAGAAAAAGAGAGAAGGGACAATGTTACTATCCTTTTTCCACACTTGTGCTTCAAAGTAGCACCATGATCTTCATGATAGAGAGTCTCTTATTTTTTCACTTTCATATACTAGTGGGAATTTTTCATTATAGAACTTAGCTTGTATATTACAATGATGGGCTTCCTCAAATTCCCTAGGTCTTCGTGAGCAAGCGAGTTGGATGCACACCCACTTAGTTTCTTTGATGAGCTTTCATATATTTACAGCTCTAGTGCATCCGTTGCATGGCAATCCCTACTCCTTGCATTGACATCAATCGGTGGGCATCTCTATAGCCCATTGATTAGTCGCGTCAATGTGATACTTTCTCCTTTTTTGTCTTCTCGCACAACCTCAATCATCACATTCTATTCCACCCATAGTGCTATGTCCGTGGCTCGCGCTCATATATTGCGTAAAAGTTGAAAGAGTTTGAAAAGGCTAAGTATGAAACAATTGCTTGGCTTGTCATCAGGGTTGTGCATGATAAGAGCATTTTGTGTGACAAAAATGAAGCATGGCCACACTATATGACTTTATAGGGATATGTTTTCTTTGGCTATGGTATTTTGATAAGACATAATTGCTTGATTAGCATACTTGGAGTATTACTATTTTTAATTCAACAATAAACTTTTATCTTGAATCTTTCGGATCTGAACATTCATGCCACAATAGAGAAAAATACATTGAAGAATATTCTAGAAAGCATTCCACATCAAAAATTCTATTTTTATCATTTACCTACTCGAGGACGAGCAGGAATTAAGCTTGGGGATGCTGATATGTCTCCAACGTATCTATAATTTTTGATTGTTCCATGCTATTATATTATCTATTTTGGATGTTAATGGGCTTTATTTTACACTTTTATATTATTTTTGGGACTAACCTATTAACCCAAGGCCCAGTGCAAATTGCTGTTTTTTTGCCTATTTTAGTGTTTCGCAGAAAAAGAATATCAAACGGAGTCCAAACGGAATGAAACCTTCGGGAGCGTGATTTTTGGAACAAACGTGATCCAGAGGACTTGGAGTGGACGTCAAGCAACCAACGAGGAGGCCACAAGGCAGGGGGCGCGCATACCCCCATGGGCGCACCCTCCCCCTCATGGGCCCCTCGAGGCTCCACCGACCTACTTCTTCCTCCTATATATACATATGTACCCTGAAAACATCCAGGAGCACCACGAAAACCTATTTCCACCGCCGCAACCTTATGTACCCAAGAGATCCCATCTTGGGGCCTTTTTCGGAGCTCCGCCGGAGGGGGCATTGATCACGGAGGGCCTCTACATCAACTCCATGGCCCATCCGATGATGTGTGAGTAGTTTACCTCAGACCTTCAGGTCCATAGCTATTAGCTAGATGGCTTCTTCTCTCTCTTTGGATCTCAATACAAATTTCTCCTCGATTGTCTTGGAGATCTATTCAATGTAACTCTGGTTGTGGTGTGTTTGTCGAGATTCGATGAATTGTTGGTTTATGATCAAGATTATCTATGAACAATATTTGAATCTTCTCTGAATTCTTTTATGTATGATTGGTTATCTTTGCAAGTCTCTTCGAATTATCAGTTTGGGTTGGCCTACTAGATTGATCTTTCTTGCAATGGGAGAAGTGCTTAGCTTTGGGTTCAACCTTGCGGTGCTCGATCCGAGTGACAGAAAGGGAAACGGCATGTATTGTATTGTTGCCATCAAGGATAAAAAGATGGGGTTTATATCATATTGCATGAGTTTATCCCTCTACATCATGTCATGTTGCTTAAAGCGTTACTCTGTTCTTATGAACTTAATACTCTAGATGCATGCTGGATAGCGGTCGATGTGTGGAGTAATAGTAGTAGATGTATGCAGGAGTCGGTCTATTTTTCACAGACGTGATGCCTATATACATGATCATACCTAGATATTCTCATAATTATTCCCTTTTCTATCAATTGCTCGACAGTAATTTGTTCACCATCGTAATACTTATACTATCTTGAGTGAACCCACTAGTGAAACCTATGGCCCCATGTCTATTCTCCATCTTATAAGTTTCCAATCTATTTTATTTTGCAATCTTTACTTTCAATCTATATCATAAAAATACCAAAAATATTTATCTTATTATCATTAGCTCTATCAGATCTCACTCTTGCAAGCGTCCATGAAGGGATTGATGACCCGTTTATCGTGTTGGTTGTGTGGTTCTTATTTGTTTGTGTAGGTACGAGGTGACTCGCGTGTGGTCTCCTACTGGATTGATACCTTGGTTCTCAAAAACTGAGGGAAATACTTACGCTGCTTTGCTGCATCACCCTTTCCTCTTCAAGCGAAAACTAATGCATGCTCAAGAGGTAGCAGGGTACACCACCTTTCTACTCCCTACTCGCATCTCAAAGTTGTGGCCAGGTCACATGGCGGGCCTCGTTGCGCCCGCGTGCTCCTAGGTGCACCAGGAGGGCTCACCAGCGCTGGCACGACCGGCGGTGTAGGGCACCCAGCCGCGCCCTCGCCTCCCCTGGGTAGCGTGGGCACGGGCGTTGCTCCTCACGATCCCAATCGAGCGCCACCCCACAGCCACCAGGAAGACACGCCGGGCAAGGCGGCATGGGACGCGGGGTGCCTTGGTGGATGCTCCAGCGAGGAAGCCCAGGAAGCCTATGTGCCCCACTTGGTGAATCAGTAGTACGTGCCAGAGGACGACCCCCGCAAGTTCCACGAGCTGGGCTGGGAAGAAGAGATGTTGGAAGCCAAGGCCTTCTACGAGCCACCCAAGAGCCTCACCGACCCCGCCGACGGCAATCACCACAGGGTACCGCTGATAACTCAGGAGCAGGCTTACGCTAACCATGGGTCGCAGGTGGACCAGGCCGTGTCGGCGGATGGCGCCCCCAGCGCTGCAGCCCCACCCCAGCCAGTGGCGGCGCACTAGGGGCTGCGCGGAAGGGGTCCAGAGCAAGGCCCACCCCCATGTCACGCGGGGCAAGGCGTCACCTGGAGGTAGGTCCTCTGCCGGGGAGGTGCCGGCGAGCCCTCCCCCGACAGAGGGTCCGCGGTCACCGAGGGCGCCGTTGGCGTACCCTCTGCCCCTTTGCCTCGTCCTGGTTTCCGAACGCCCCAACGGTGGTTGAGGGTGGCGCAAGGCAGGGCCCTCATCTGGCGATATGAAGAAAGGCTTGCGCCTGTGAAGGTCTCCGCCCGTGACACTCTCATGTAATAATGAGTGGGGCTGTACACGCCCAAGAGTCTCCGGAGAGCCGCCCTCGGGCCTCGGGGGCTCCCGCCCACGTCCTAGTGGAAGCACCATGCCCCGCGCTGGCCGTCGACACTATCCCCCAATGACTAAGCTCACGGCCGGCAAGGGCACTAGGCTTCGCGCTGGTGAGAAGACAAGAATACTAGCTAGGTGTCGGATGCGGCCTTTTGCTTTCAACCCCTTTTTATGTAGCTCAATTTGCGACCTTTGGATTTGAATTTGAAGTCATATTTTCATTGGCAATCACGGGGGGTTTCTTTTCTCGTTCGTGTTAATTTTGTGAGTTTTCTGTGTTTCTGCCTTATTTTGAGGTTTGCGTCTGCCACCTCCCCCCTTTCGAGCACCTCACGAGCGGGGGCTAGGCGTTGCATACACGCGCTGTGCGGGCACCCCGCCATGACTGGCGCTCGCTCCTCGCGAGGCCCTCTCAGGCGGACTAGCAGACTCCTCGGGAGCCCCAAGCCTCGCGAGCCTGTGAAGGACTCCCCTCGAGAGAATACACATCTACAGGAACCAAATCAGAGTAAAGCCTGCTTGGGCCAAGGTAAATTACAGCCGCACGCCCGCAAGGGGCTCGCGAGCTTACAAAAGCACGCTTTAAGTCTAGTTCAAGGAATAAAACAATAGTCTGATTACATGAGGGGCTCCCCATCCCCAAAATGCTCTTACGCCCTGAGGGGTCGTGCACAAACTTTTTCATGCAGGTTCAAAACAAAGGAGTGCGGGCTCAGTCAGACATGTCACTCGCCGCGTCCTACGGGTCGCTATCACGCGTATCGCTGGCACCGTCTTCACCATCATCAACCACGCCGCCCTCGTCCGCCACGACCCCAACGCATCGTCCTCAGAGGAGAAGAGCCTGACCAGAGCATCCACATTATCGTCCACCCAACATGCTAGGTTGTCTCGGATGACCTCGGGCACCGGGGTGATGGCGGCGTCAAAGTCAAAATTAGGATTGATGTTCTGGAGATGGCTGAAAATGCGGGAAAACGTGCACCCGAGGAGGCCTCGGCTCTTCTCCTCGACAAGCTCGCGAGCCCTCTCAACCCGGTTCTCTAGGCGCGTCACGACATCAATGAAGAAGCGAAGGTGGCTGGCGTAGTCATCTGCATGGGGGTGAGGGGCGTGTTCGTCGCAAATGGCGCCCAGCGCCTGGTTGGCCCTCGCCCTGAGGTCCCGGAGAATGGGGGTGTGCTCGCGTAGCAGCGTCTGTTGCCGGATCGCCTCCTCCCTGCTCTGTTGCGCAAGGGACTCAACAGTGGTAACCTGCTGCTGCAGCGGGAGCAGCTCAGCGCGGGCGGAGGCCAACTCAGCCTGCACGGAGATCAGGGCAGCTGCGGCAGCTTTCTCGCGCTGCTCCGCCTCCGCCAACCTTGACCCGAGGGCGGTGGTCCTGCCCTCAGCTTAGGCCTCCACGAACTTCCGCTTCAGGTCGTGCCTATTGGCAAGATCAGTGCGGGCCTCCGCCACCCCGCGGTCCACATCCTCCTGGATCCTGGCCTCGCGCGCGCCGACGGCATCTTTCGCCTGAGCAACCTGACGCTCCCTCGTCTCCAACCGCTCGAGCTCGAGGCAGCGCTTTGTGACCTCCAGCATCAGCGCTTCCTCGCGCCTCAAGATTTCCCCCGCATCGGATGGCGCCCCCTTCATCAACGCTAGGGCAGCTCTACGCGCCTCCGCTTGCTGCTCCAGGGAGGCATTCCTCGGCGACCTCGCGGCATTGGTCTGCCTCCCTGGCCTCCTCCAAGGCTCGGGCGCTAGCCTCGCGTGATGTTGCGAGGGATGCCTCGGCGTCTGCGCTAGCGTGCTCATGCTGGAGGCGCCCATGGTTGATGGCCACCTTCAGTTGATGCCATTTGTCCACCAGCCGGAGGCCCTCGATTTCAAGACGAGCGTCAACATCCACGAGTTCCTCCCCAAGCCTGCTCAGCACACCCATCGCCTCCCAGAAGAGCTCGTGCCGAACAGCACCCCGCTTGGGCGCAAGCTTGAGCGCGTGACCAGGTCCGTCCTCCACGCCATAGGATGTCGAAGGAGTCCGAAGTGGCTCGCTTCCTCCCAGCAGAGGGCTGGAGGCTGGTGCCTTCCTGGTCGCCCTTCGGGCCTCAGCAGAGGCCCGGAGGGGCAAAGGCTCGTTGCTCGAAGAAGAGGCCAAGACCGAGGTGATCCGGCCACCTTCAATAACCAGGGGAGGAGCCCTTGGCACACCTCATGCCCCCCAGGCAAGGCCACGAAGAAGGGACGACAAGAACGCAGGGTTGAGGCGCCAGGCGGGCTCGCTTGCCTCTCCGGCCGACCTTGCGCCAAGTGCAGCGCGCTGGCTTGGGGCGCTCAAGACAAGTGGGGGACTCGAAGCAGGGGGAAGTGGCTTCTCGGGAGATTTCCCCGCCCTAGCAGAAGGGACCCTGAGGAGCCATAGTCAAGAGGGGAAGCAACACTCGAGAAACTATAAAGATAAGGTACTCACTCGTCTATGGCGATATACTTCCTCTGTTTCAATGGCCGGAAGGTGTCACCGCTGCAGCTTGCAGACCCCTTCCACTTCTAGAGCGCATCGAAGTTAAGTCGGAGTCGGCCGAAGCCTAGAGCACGGTCACCAGCTCTGGGCGCAGCTGGGGTAGCTCCTGAGGGGGAGACCTCAGGGGCGCCATCCTCTGCCTCGTGGTGATCCTCCGGGGCCTCGGGGGCTGTAGCCACAGGAGTATCGGGCTGCGACGCCCCTCTGGCCGCTTCCTCAAGATCGCTCTCTGGAGGACCGTGGGGCGGGCCTCCGAGATCCCCGAGCAGTGTCGATTCCTCAGCAGCCGCGATGCCAGCGGCTGATGGTGGTCGCCCCCTGCGCCCACTTCCAGGGAGATCGTCGCGCTGGTGACGGGCAAAGGAGCCACAGGGACCGGGTTCTCGCGAGGCCCTTCAAGACTGGCCGAGCGTAATCCCCACTCAGCGAAAGAGGGCATTTGCCTCGCGAAATCGACCTTGTTCGAGCAGCAGTACAAGAGACAACCCTCCTCCGGCATGTTGGCTGGCGAAGGGTCGCCCGTCAAGATCTCAAGCACAGTTTGATGCGCCTCAAGGGGAAGCCCGGACTCGTGAAGCCTCATGCGGTCCTTGCTGTCGGACAAGGTCCACATTGGTCGAGAATGGCACTGAAGCGGGGCAACACGGCGCCGGATGAACTCCTTCACCACCATGGGTGCAGACACACCAAGATCCTTCAGACTCTTCAACCGGAGCCACACGTAGGCCTGGCATGGGTCAGCGAGCCTCTCATGGCCCCAGCCAGAGCTGGGAACGGCGGGTGCCGACAAAAGCGAGAGCGGGGGGCTAAGCATGCCGACGTCCACGAATACCCACCGCTTCCGGAACCCGCTTGTTAATGGCGGGAGCTCGAAGTAAATCCTCGAGCCGGCTATCGCAGCCACGGCCTGGAAGCTCAGGCATCCCAAGCACTACTGAGGGTTGGTCAGGTGCAGTGAGAAGAAGTGGTGAAGTTGGGCCACGGAAGGAGCAATGCCCACCATGGCCTCGCTGACAAAGGTGAAGACAGCAAGGAGGGCGATGGATTGAGGATCTTGGTGTAGCATATGGATCTGGTAATGAGAAAGCACGGCGTTGAAGAAGGTGGAGAAAGGGGGGATCAGGCCGGCCCATAGGGCATCAAGGAAAGTATGGATCTCAGTGACTGTCCTATCAATGGAGGTGCGGGCTGCGGGCTAGGCCACTGTCTTCCCCCATTCGGTGAAGTTGGCGGCGAGCGCAAGGCGGACCTTGTCCATGGCTTCCTGGTTGAGCACCACGGACCATCCGACGGCTGGCTCGAAGGCAGGAGGTGGTTCGGCGGAGGACTGGGGCTTCTTCTTCTTCTTCCTTGTCCGGCTAGACGCCATGGCGGTGGAGAGGATGGATCCCAGGACAGGTTGGAAGAAGAAGTTGTCGTTGCGGGAAGGCAGAAGAGCTTGGGGAGTACGTCGCCAGTGACGAGGGAGTAACTGTGTAGGTCGTGGTGGCCGCCTAGCCAGGCGGATATCAAGGCTACGTGGGGAAGTAGGGACGCCCATGTCCTATCAGTCGCCACGTGTCAACTGAGGTCGCAGGTTGTTGGGGCCCGAGGCGCTCCGCACTTGCCCCTTGGCTTCGCCTCGAAGCCAAGTCCGAGCACACCTTGGGCCGGGTGCTACTGTCGGCGTCCTGGGAACGGGGGTCCCCAGACATGCCTGCCTGCGGCCCACAGCGTGGCTCCAGCAGCGGGCCTGTACGACCCATCTTCACCAGCAAACACTCAACACCCTAGCACGGGGCCAAGCCTCGCGAGGCGGATGACACAAGACCTCCTCGGGGGCGGCCTCACTAGGCTGGCTCACGAGGGGCAGGGATATCAAGGCGAGGGGCACCTCGTGAGGTTCCTGTGATGTAAGCCATGACGACCAAGGCCAGGAGGGCACTAGGCGGGCGCCAGTGCATGCAGTGTCCTCGTTTCCTCTTTGGTGCTAAAGGGGTGGGTGCAGGCGAGGAGTCCCGAGGCATCAGGCAAAGATTTCCATATCGGTGCAACAAGACCAAGACCAGCAGGACGGTAGGACGGAAGTCACCGTGGAGCCTAGAACGGTGTCACCACCAGAGCCTTTGGCAGGTGAAGACCACCTTATGTCTGGATAACTTGTACTAGTTGTCTCCCTTCAAATTTGGCCGTTGTTGGATCCCATCCCGCCTACATATGGGAAGAGGACCAGGGCCTCTATAAATAGGACTGGCCACCACAGTAGGAGGCAACTCATCTTGGATCGGATCCATTCCATCCTCAACCACACAAGATCATCGAGCCCAAGAACACCTCTCCTCAAGAGGCTGTTCTTCCCTTGTACTTGTTCATCCTCAGCCCAAGAGACAATCTGATGCGGAGCATCCTATGGACATCACCATGTCAAGAGTCCATTTGGCAAGTGACACGTGCCACATCTACTTCATACATACAAAGGTGAATCATCTTGTCGGATTTCGGGTTTCGGCAGACCCTTGAGGTTCGAACACTGGGGTGCGCGTGGAGATTTCGCCTCCTGCCTACCTGCACCCCTCCGCCTTGCAAGGATCTAAACTATGGCAAGAACAACACAAGAGACACAACGTTTATACTGGTTCGGGCCACCGTTGTGGTGTAATACCCTACTCCAGTGTGTGGTGTGGTGGATTGCCTCCTGGGCTGACGATGATGAACAATACAAGGAAGAACAGCCTCGCGAGGGTCTGTTCTTGGCTGGGGCGATGAACTGCCGGGAGGAGCTCAGTCACCTTTCTCTCTCTCTTTCTCTAGCAGGTGGCTGATCCTATTTATAGAGGCCCTGGTCCTCTTCCCAAATATCGAGCGGGAAGGGAGCCAACAATGGCGGGCTAATTTGAAGGGGGACAGCTAGTACTAGCTACCCTGACAAAAGTAGTCTTTGCCTGCGCAAAGCTTTGGTGATGACGTCGTCTTGGGCTCCACGGTGACCTCCGTCTCATAGTCCTCCTAGTCTTGGTCTCGCTGCACCGAAATGGCAACCTTTGCCTGATGCCTCGGTACTCCGTGGCTGCGCTTGCCCCCTTTGCACCAAAGAGGAAAGGAGGACACTGCGCGGGCTGGCACCTGCCTGGCGCCCTCGATCGTCATGGCTTGCGTTACGGGCACCTCGTGAGGTACCCCGCCTTGATCTCTCCGCCTCCCCGTGAGCCAGCCTGACGAGGCCGTGCCTGAGGAAGCTCCGCGTTGTCTGCCCCGCGAGGCTTGGCCCCTCACGAGGGTCTTGGGTTTGTGTTGGTGAAGATGGGCCACGCTGGGCCCCCCTTTGAGCCACACCGCAGGCCGCAGGCAGGCAAGTCTGGGGACCCCCGTTCCCAGAACACCGACAGTAGCCCCCGGGCCCAAGGCGCGCCCGGGCTTGGCCGTGCAGGGAGGCGGAAGGGCAAGAGCGAAGCGCCGTGGGCCCTAACAGCCTGCGGCCTTGGGCGCCGCGTGGCGGTTGATGGGACGTGGGCGTCTCCACTTCCCCATGGCGCCTCGGCAACTGCACGAATTGGACAAGTCCCTGCATGCAAAGTGGGTCAAAATTACCTGCGACCGTGGGGGCCATTGGTTGGCCATCGCCAGCTATAAGCACGGACCGGCGCGCGCCCTTTCGGTTCATCCCCCCTTGCTTCTCCTTTTTCTTCATGGCCCCGTCGAGGAGGTTCTCGGCCGCAGAGAAGGGGAAGGCTCGCCAGGTTGAGCCCGCCTCTCCCCCGCCCAAGCACGGCCGAGGGCGCCCTCGCAAACATCCTGTGGCCACCATGGTGGCTCCCCGCGGCCATGGAGGCGAACTTCAGCACAGCGACGGGCGGATTGTTGCGGCCAGGGGGCGCTCTCCGGCTGCGCGCCCCCCTAGGCCACGCTTTCGCGCTGCTGAAGTGCTGCCGGAGTTCGTCATGTGGTCGGCGGAGCCGACTAGCACCCGGTTTCCACTTTCTCGCTTCCTCCTTGGCAAGCTCCCGGCCGGTGCCCTGGACAGCCTCTGGCTCCAGGCCGACGGCTGCTGCAGCCGGGCCTCATGGGTCTCACTGGAGGTCTCCGCGGCTGGGAGCCTGTCCCTGGCCCGCGGTTGGCAGATGTTTGCCCGCGCGCATGGCCTGAGCCGTCGGTGCACCCTGCACTTCAAGTTCGACGGTGATGCCACCCTCTACGTGAGGGTGTTTGGGGAAGATGGTCGCCGCGCAGGGTGTTGCCCCGAGGGTGACGATCGCGGCTGGGAACCCAGCTCCAGCGATGATGGAGAGGGCAGCGCTCGCGTGGCTGGCGGCGCTCAGGGTTCCTCAAGCTTCTCCGGTTCTTCTTCGGGCGGTGACTCTTCTAGCGGTGGCCGCGGTCAGCCTCCACGCCTTCGTATCTGCTTGGGCAGTGGCAACGTGTCGGCCCGCCGTTGCGCCCTGGTGAAGCGCGAGAGGGAGTCCGCCTGAGCTCCGGAGGCAGCTCGGGCCTTCCCTGCGGGCCGGTGTGAGGCGAGCTGCACCAAATTTGTTCTTTCTTTTCCTTTTTCCTACATAACAAAGACAGTAGTGTGGAGCCCCGCAGGGGCGTGTTTGGGTTATTACTGTTAATCATCGTTTTCTTTCATTATCGTACCTTCCGGCTATGTGCCCGAGCGTGAATAGTTCCCGGCCCCGGCCGTGGGGGGCGACCGACCCAGGCCCTTTGTTTGTGTCGCGGTGCCCGTGGGGCATGGACTGGAGGGGTGCTCCTGTAATGGGCCCAGGTCGCGAACTCTTTGAATGACTAGGATAGGAACACTCGCGAGGGCGCTTAGCTACCCCCCTCGCGAGGCCTTGCACAAGAGAAATCGAGGCAGGAGAGTGAAAAGTCGAAGAATCACAAGCCAAAGACAGCAACACCTTCAATAAAACTTCGAATGAGAAGGAACAAGCCAACTGCGAAAAGCAAATGAAAAGCCGCGTCCGGCACCTAATCTAGTCTTCGACGTCTTCTCACCAGCGCAGAGCGAAGTGCTGCCACTGGGCATGGGAGGGAGCCCCAGGGCCTGAGGCTGGCGCTCCTGAGACTCCGGGGCGTGTACAGCCCCAACTCATTATTACGTGAGAGTGTCACGGGCGGCGAGCTTCACAGGCGTTGGCCTTCTTCACAGGCTCCGGGCCTTTTCCAAAACGCGATAGCTTCACAGGCGTTCGCCTTCTTCATAGGCTCTGGGCCTTTTCCAAAACGCGATAGCTTCACAGGCGTTCGCCTTCTTCACAGGCTCTGGGCCTTTTCCAAAACACGATAGCTTCACAGGCGTTCGCCTTCTTCACAGGCTCTAGGCCTTTTCCAAAACGCGATAGCTTCACAGGCATTCACCTTCTTCACAGGTGTTTTGGCTACTTAGGGACGGTTACATCTTCATCCACCACCGGTGACTTGTATCGGTCCATCGACTACATCCACCATGAGCTTCCACATCGACGACGACCATCCATCCTTTGAGACCATCTTCAACCGAAAGCAAGGCCAGTTACACCCGACTTCGTGAAAGGTTAAGTGTGACGAAGGTATCCATTTTGTCATAAAACTCTTCCTTCCTTGTCATTACATCTTGATAGCTCCACCATCTTTGTGAATACCTTCATACCTATTGAGACTAGCTATCCGAGTATTGACGGGCTTCACGAAAACTTGTGCACCATAGTGATACGATATCATATTGTTGCATGATTGGATATATCATATAGTGCAATTGCTTGCTCCCGTGCATATCTTGTGATACTTATCTCATGTGTTTGGTTGAGGCTCATTAAGCATAGTGTAAAGGAAGAGGAAAGTCCAAAAAAAGCTTTTAAGCAAGAAAAGAATGATCATAAGCTTATAAGCAAAAGAGAGTTGAGCATGAAAAGAGATACTTGTGCATGAGGATACATGGAATAGGAAACATTTAGCTTACATACATATAAGTTGGTGCCAAGTGGTGAATCGTGCCCCAAGTGTGCAATCAAGCTAGTGCTCTCCTAGTGTTTGTGCAACACGAGCTTAGTCTTCGTTAGGCAATTTTGCATTGCTCATCCCTATAGTTGCACAAGCCCCATTATCCCATCGTGTGTGTTTCTTTATGGCCCTCCTCTATATTTGTGATCACTTGCTTTGCATTTTGAGTCCTTTGGATTTATTTCAACATTTACAATATCTTGGACTTCAATTTGCATGAAATTTGTGCCACTTGTCCTAACCAAGCCACTCGATAAGCTTTTACTTGTAGGTGTGAGTGAACAAAGTCCGGTACCAATTCCACTATTCTTTCATCTCACATTGAGTGATACGAGATACATCCTCAACATTGGGAAAAGGTAGCTTGGTATTGTTTATCTCATTTCCTACTCACCTTTGCTCGAGTCTTGTGATGGATAGGCAAAGCACATCATCTCTGGTCTACCACCACGACGACGAGTTCGATGCTATGAAGAACTTCATCGACGCCTAGATGCACAAGAAAATGGAGGAGCTCAAGGCCCTCATCAAGAACCGCAAGTGGTCTTCCTCATCTTCGAGAATACACTCAAGTGCTAAGACTCCCGAACTACCATCTCCGGCGAGTACACACAAGCATTGACATCGACATGACCATGAAGAGCGAGCTTCAGGACATGCGTTGGCTGCTCTGCCAACCCCGTGCACACGGGCCCTCGACCCCCGTGCACACAGGACCCCGTGCACACGGCATACTGCATCCCCGTGCACACGGGCTCTACAGAACCGCGACATCAACTACAAGGCTGCGGCTTCTTTAACACATTTGGCATCTTCGCTAAGTGACTTCAAGGCATCTCCGCCTTCGGACGTACGGCATCTTCGCCTACTCCACGAGCTCAAGTCCACTACCTCCACGAGATACTATGACTTCACCGACGACGATGAGTGTCCATTCTTTGGGACTCATTACCCCAAAGAGTACCTTGAGTGGGAGTGCAAGATGGACGACTACCTCAAGCTGCACCAAGTACCCTTCGACGATCAAGTGAAGTGCGCCACAAGTACCTTCCATGACTATGCATCGACATGGTGGCTTCATAGACCTTCAACAAGCTTCACTATGACGTGGCCCACGATGAAGAAAGAGATGAGGTGACAATTTGTGCCTTCCACCTACACGGAATATCTTCAATGCCAATTGGAGAACACCATACAAGGATCCAAGTCCCTCGATGAGTACTTTAAGAACATGAAAGAAGCCTTACGACGTGCCGGCATGGACGACCCCATTTGGATGAAGTTCTACTTCATGATGGGATTGAACAACGACATCTCCAAGACTATCTTCCCCGAGAACTAAAAATCCCTTGACGACAACTACATCGGTGCTCTCAAGGCGGAGCAAGAACTCATGAAGGCCAACTCTACTCGACCCAGAGCTCACTTCGCACCGACCATGCTACAAGACGGCGAGAGTGATGATGTGCCATCTTTGGCCTTCATCCACGACGAGAGTGATGATGTGCCATCTTCGGCCTTCATCCACGGCGACAACTACGAGACGGTTGAACATGGGACTTTCCCTTCGACAACGGCGACATATGATGACTTGAGTGACTTGTGCCACCATATTGAGAGTGAGAGTGACTTCACCACTAGCCCCATATATATGATGAGTTGCCACAACTCCCATGTGAGGAGAGCCACAACCCCCACCACTTGGGTGAGATGAGTGACTCCACCATATGTGAGTTTGAGTGCACCTATTTTGAGGGAGTGAGTGAGGCACCACATAGAGAGAGTGAGGTAGTTGATGAGGCATATGAGGCCATTTTTCTTTCTAAAACTTAACCTCTCCCTCTATTGTGTCTTCTCCTTTGGTGCTAGGTCCCATATATGATGACACGCCGATCCTTGACGACTCCGTCCTTCCTTTGTACATGACGATGGCCATGGTGGACTATGATGCACCCCCCACATGGTTCCATCAAGATGAAGATGATGACCACCATTTGGTCTTCGCCACCTCACCTACACCACTTGAGTGGAATGAACAAGGTAACATAGGTGAAGGTGATGCTCTAGTCCCACTAGTGGACTATCATGACATTGATTGCTTGCATGATGTTGATCCCCTATTGCTATGATTCATGCTAGTATGATTTCCCCATGCGATGATTTACCCATTTTTGATGAGTTCGATGATTCCCATGTGGAGTCTATTAGTTGTGATGCCATGTTGCATATGATCACTTGTGATAATTCTCTTGGTCACATCATGTTTGCCAGTTCGCTTGACTTGTCATATGCTATGCATGAGATCAATCATATGTCATATTTGCAATCTCTTCATAGTGACTATGCATATGATATTAAAATAAACCCATTTTGCACACATGACATAGATGACAAGCCTATAGTTATTGGCATTTGTTTCTCCTGTGATGATATTGACATGCTTCCTTTGCATCATTTATCCCATATGCCATGCCATAGCCACCTAGCTTCGGATATGCATTGTTTTGGATGTTGTCCATTTTCTCCATATGATGTTTCCAATATTGCTCACGAGGAGACCCCCATAGTTTCCTCATACATTTTAGGAGATTTTGATTCATCCCATTCATTGCATGATCCCAATACTTGTGTGCACCATATGCTCCCCATGAATAAAAATGCTATTGATGTGCCATATACTTGTTTGCTCAATTTGTGTCCCCATCGTGTTATACATAACAACTATTCTTTCATGATGGATGACATGTTCATATACCATGCATCCAATATGTTCAAGCAATGCTTATCTTGTACTAACTCTCACGTGCACATACACATCATGATGGATGATGTGTACATTTACCATGCACTTCGTTTGTGTCTCTTTTGTGTATGTACCCATGAACACTCGTCAACCTCACAATCCCATGAGTTGATGAAATGAACTCTAGAGAGCAATGATGACTTGGGATCCCGTGGATTGTCCTTACCACCACTCCCTTCGCGTAAGGACTTCATGCATCTCTTCTACACAGCTCTCACATGGTTACGGGTTATTTACCACTTCTAACTTTATTCCCATATTGCCATGTTAACTTTGCATGATATTATCATTCCTATACCTTTGCCATGCATTTGTGACACATGCTTTGCATTACACATGTTTCTTGATTCGCATACTTGTATGTGTATTTGCAAGCTTGGTGGAGATATTGCTTGTTATTGCCATGTTCCATTTGTGCCCCATGCCTATGATGATACTTTGATCTCGCTTTGTGTTCGTGCTTGCGATATGTCATGTGCATTGCCTATGCATATTGTTCGCTCACATGACATGATTGCCATGAAATCCTCTAGTGTGTTGCATCTTCGCTCCACTAGATTGCATGACATGATTGATATGCTTGCTTATGTTCCATCACCGATGACTCATACATGCTCATTTATTGCGGTTGATGTCATCCATTTCCATGCTTTGCACATGATTGACTTGATTGCCTCACACATATTGAACAATTGCCCCTTCTTTTGTGTTGAGTGCCATGATATCTTCACTACCATATGCACATTATGCTTGGATTGTCTTGCACTTGCCCCATGTGTTTCGACAGCTCATTATTTTTGGTGTTGTGAATGATTCCTATGCATACCATAGACCATTTGTTCAGTGCTTTATGCATGCTTGCTATGACCGTGAGGTAGATGCTTGTTCACTTGTCACACATATTATCATCTTCACCTCCCATTTGCATGCTTGTTTCCATGATGTCCTTGATTGTGCTCAACTTATATGCTTAAATGCCATGCAAAACTTCTTTGTCAAACCATATGCTATGCTAGATGACAAAACTTGTTGGGTGAATCACCTCTTGAATGCTTGGTTTTGCTCTTACGCCAAACACATTTGTTCTTCCAAGTGCTTGTTATCTTTGCTCCTTTTGAAGGAATTACAAGACGGTGCGACATTGGAGAGTGCCCATTTGAAACTACAAGATGATGAATGCTTGGTGATCGTCCACTTCTACACGGCAACATCATCTCTTTCCCATTGTGATTTGTATTTCGATTCGAGGTCGGATCTTTCCCAAGGGTGAGGGGATGATGCGGAGCATCCTATGGACATCACCATGTCAAGAGTCCATTTGGCAAGTGACACGTGCCACATCTACTTCATACATACAAAGGTGAATCGTCTCCTTTACACGTGTCCACTTGTACCTTTCGAGGATGGTATACTACTTGACCCCTCTCTTGTGTGCATACATGAGTGTGAGCGGAGCTACACATTCATCAAGGAGGAGTCCAAGAAGAAGAGAATATCTACACCATCCAAGAGGGAAGCCTGGAAGTGGAGAAGGAAGTGCCAAGAAGAAGGCAGCAGCTCCCAGGCGACCCCGTGCGCACGGGCCCCTCTGACCCCGTGCCCACGGGCCTCCCAGGCTGGCGGTCCTGAAGACCCAGTAATCATGGGCGTGTACCGTGCCCACGGGCCTCCCGGACCCCGTGCGCATGGGCTCATGCAGCGAGTCTCTGGATACCCCGTGAGCACGGGCTCCACTTACCCCGTGCACATGGGGCCCCCTCTGCGTGGCTGTTGGGCTTGGCCCTTGTATCCCCATCTCGTCCCTACTTACCCCTTCATCCCTTGGACCTATATATATGCCCCTTCCTCCTCCATTTAGAGTTAGCTATGAATAGATCTAGATATTAGAGCTTAGCTTGTGGGATTCCTCTTGAGAGAGAAGACTCCATTGGAGTACAAGACCTCCATTGGAGAAGATCCCTAGTGAATAAAGCCCCCATCTAGGGAAGGATCTATCTAGATCATCAAGCCCTCATCTCCTTCATAGGATTTGGGATGAACTCTACCAAGTATCGTGTTTCCCTTTGATTGTTCATGTACCTTGTGGATCTTGTGTGTTTGTTGGTCTAGTGGATGTGTGATTGGACTCGTTCTTGAGTGTTCCTCTTGTTTTCCCTCTTGTGTTCATCTTGTTCTTGGGGATTCCCCCTCCAATTCGTGAAAGATCTCCACTTAGGGTTCCACCCTACAACACAATCCACCACACCACACTGGAGTAGGGTATTACACCACATCGGTGGCCCGAACCAGTATAAACCATGTGTCCCTTGTTCTTCAAGTTTGATGTGCTGAGCCTTAGGATCGTGGGGAGTGGGTGAGTTAGAGAAGGGAGAGATCTTCGTGCGCACCCTAGTGTTCGAACCTTGAGGGTTTTGCCGAAACCCGAAATCTGACAAATACACTTCGCCACAGCCCTGTCCCCCTAGGGCCATGGCTTTTTCTATCCTCGCGAGACACTCTCGAACGAGCTTGTGATTTGTGCATCTTCTTAAGTCCGTGCCCCCTGGCTACCTGTCGGGGAAACTGATCCACCAACACCTATGGGGACCGGGCCCCTTTCGGTTCGGAGGGGGGCGGAGGCCGCGCAAAGAGCGGATCGAGGCAGTACACGCGAGCAGTTTTACCCAGCTTCGGGCCGCACGGATGCGTAAAACCCTACTGCTGCTTGTTTGTGTGTATTGAATTCTTGCTCAGGAGCGATGGACGCTGCCAGACCGAGCTTGAGAGTGTTCCTGATGTTTCGAATGAGCCGAACCCCTTCTACGTTGCGCTTGGGCCTCCTTTTATACTTTCAAGGGGTCACCGACAGGTGGCAACGTAGACTAGAAGGGTAAAAATGGAAAAGGATGCGGTAGGTGCAGCTACCGCTACTGTGGACACAGTGCACCCTACCTAACTCTGACGGCAGGGGACAAGGTCATTGAATGCCCGTCTGAGTTGCCTAAACAGTGCAAAAAGTGACCGTTAGGAGCGCCACCGTTTGCCATGATGGCCTTCTCTTCATCTCCGCTTGCCACCGCGTACCCCTGGCTGCACAGGCTCCCGCCACGCGCCCCTGAGGAAGCCTCATGGCGATACGCGGGTGGGTGAGCTGGAGCGTGGGTACAGAGTGGCAGCGGGCCCCCGGCGAGTACCTTGTCGGGGTCGTCGTCTTGTCGAGTCCAGAAGCTTGTCGCTCACCGGACCTTGCCGGGACGTGCGGTGCATCGTGGCAAGTTTCTTGAAGTGCCGTGGTTGGACTTCCCGGCAAGCTCCTCTTGCTGGGGCCTTGTCTCTTCATCTTGAATGCTTTGTTCTTGAATGGCTCCAAAGGAACCCACGGAGGACTCTGGCGGTCGTCCGGCAAGCCTTGTCGCGCGGCGCTGCAACTGCCCGTGCACAAGTTCGGGATACTAGGGTACCCCTACTCTAGTACACCGACAGGAGCCCCCGGGCCTGGGCCACACACGGTGCCGAGCGCTGTTGGGCCAGGCCCAAAACAGGGCACGGGCACGCGCGGAGCCTGGGTTATGCCGAATCTAACTCCGTATCCACCGCGCCACCCGTAACGGCACGCGTCAATAGCGGAGTCGTGGGAGAGATCGAGGGTGGTTGTTTATTTGGAAGGCCGAAATGTCCGCCCCGTCCCTCTTTATAAGCAGGGGAAACAGGGGCATTTCCCCCACCTTCGCCCTTCGCTACTGCAATCTCAGAAATCTCCGCCGCCCTCCTCCGCTTGCAGAGTTGAAAGAGGGCAGCGCTCCGCCCCCGTCGCTGCCGCCACCACCAGCGCCGTCGATCTCCCCCACCGCCTCCGCTATGCCTCCGAAGCCCGGGAAGGGGAAGGCCACGAAGGCCGCAGCCGCGAAAGCTGTGAAGTCGACCGAAGCGCAGCGGCTT